>NW_026869223.1:114201-216506 GCF_020745735.1 Hemiscyllium ocellatum | reverse complement strand
ATTGCAGGGTCTGTACTGGAGCTGTCAGGTTTGTTTGCAAACCGTCTGTAGGGATCTGCAGCCTGTCTGGATTCTGCAGCGTGTAGATTAGCTCAGAGACTTTAGGTAAGGCTGGGATCCATTTGCCCGCATGCTTTAATCACTGTGCATTATTGTAACTCCATGATAAGTTTATTAATGTCCTTAATACGTTCATTGTTTTGGTGTGACCTATCCGCTCAGAAAGACAAATACAATGATGGCATTTATTTTGAGAGGAATTGAATATTAAAGCAGAGATGGATTTCTGAGTCTTTACAAGGCTCTGGTCGGAGCATATTTGGAGGATATTGTGGGAGCATAATTTAAGATATATCTAGACAGATACATGAATGGACAGGTGGCAGAGGGATACAGATCCTTAGAAAATAGCCGGCAGGTTTTAAATAGTGGATCTGGATCGGTGCAGGCTTGGAGGGCTGAAGGGTCAGCTCCTGTGCTGGAATTTTCTTTGTTCTTTATTATTCATTCTAAAAATTGCAAGTTTTCAACTTACTGTATGCTACAATTTAATACATAAAACATTAATTTATTTGACAGTGCATGTTACATTATTGTCATTTCTAAATTAGAATCATAGAATCATAGAGATGTACAGTATGGAAACAGACACTTTGTTCCATCCCGTCCATGCTGACCAGATATCCCAACCCAACTAGTCCCACCTGCCGGACCCGAACCATATCCCTCCAAACCCTTCCTATCATATACCCATCCAGATGCCTTTTAAATGTTAAATTGTACTAGCCTCCACCACTTGCTCTGGCAGCTCATTCCATACACATAACACCCCCTGCAGGAGAAAGTGCCCCTTAGTTCTCTTTTATATCTTTCCCCTCGCACCCTAAACATATGCCTTCTACTTCTGGACGCCCCCACACCAGGGAGAACACCTTGTCCATTTTCCCGATCCATGTCCTTCATAATTTTATAAACTCTATACGGTCACCCCTCAGCCTCCGACACTCCACTGAAAACAGCCTAGCCTATTCAGGCTCTCCCTACAGCTCAAATGCTCCAACCCTAGCAACATCCTTGTAAATCTTTTCTGAACCCTTTCAAGTTTCACAACTTCCTTCTGATAGGAAGGAGACCAGAATTGCACGCAATATTCCAAAAGTGGCCTAACTAACTTCCTATAGACCTACAACATGACCTTCCAACTTCTGTACTCAATACTCTGACCAATAAAGGAAAGCACACCAATCCTCTACTTCACTGTCTTATCTATCTGCGACTCTACTTGCAAGGAACAATGAAACTGCACTCCAAGGTCTCTTTGTTCAGCAACACTCCCTAGGATTTCGACAATATGAGTATAACTCCTGCTAAGACTTGCTTTCCCAAAATGCAGCACCTCGCATTTATGTAAATTAAACTCCATCTGCCACTACTAAGTCCATTGGCCCACCTGATCAAGATCCTATTGCAATCCGAGGTAACCTTCTTCGCTGTCCACAACACCTCCAATTTTGGTGTCATCTGCAAACTTACTTTTACTGTACTTCTTATGCTCGCATCCAAATCATTTATATAAACAAAGAAAATTAGTGGATTCAGCACTGATCCTTATGGCACTTCACTCGTCACAGGCCTCCAGTCTGAAAAACAATTCTCCACCACCACCCTCTGTCTTCTACCTTTGAGCCAGTTCTGTATCTAAATGGCTAGTTCTCCCTGTATTCCGTGACATATAAGCTGGCTAACCAGTCTTCCATGGGGGAACTTGTCGAACGTCTTACTGAAGTTGAAATAAATCACGTCCAAATCTCTGCCCTCATCAATCCACTTTGTTACTTCTGTAAAAATCTCAATCAATTTGTGAGACATGATTTTCCACTCACAAAGCAATGTTGACTGTCCTTAATCAGTCCTTGCCTTTCCAAATACATGTACGTCCTGTCCCTCAGGGTTCCCTTCAAAACCTTGCCCACCACCGCTGTCAGGCTCACTGGTCTATTGTTCCCTGGTTTATCCTTACCGCCTTTCTTAAACAGTGGCACCACATTCGCCAACTTCCATTCCTCTGGCACCTCACCTGTGACTATCGATGATACAAATATCTCAGGAACAGGTCCAGCAATAATTTCCCTGGCTTCCCACAGAGTTTTCGGGTACACCTGATCAGGTCCTAGGAATTTATCCACTTTTATGCGTTTCAAGACTTCCAGCACATCCTCCTCTGTAATATAAACATTTTGAAGATGTCACCATTTATTTCCCTACATTCTATATCTTCCATGTCATTTTCCATAGTAATCATTGATGCAAAATGCTCATTTCTTATGTCCCCTAGCTCCTGCGGCTGCACACAAAAGCCTCCTTGCTGATCTTTGAGGGGACTCTATTCTTTCTCTATTTACTCTATTTTCCTCAATGTCTTTGTAAAATCCTTTTGGATTCTCCTTAATTCTATTTGCCAGTGTTATCTCATGTCCACTTTTTGCCCTCCTGATTTCCCTCTTAAGTATACTCATACTGCCTTTGTACTCTTCTAAGGATTCATTCGACCTAGTCAGACAACATGTTCTTTTGCTGTACAAAACAAAACGTGCACTCTACTTTTGAATCATAAGATGTTGTTAGGTGTTTATATTTTAGTTCCATCAATATAGAATCAACTTAATTGTTTTCAGAGATGATTCAATTATTATTCAGTTGAATAATTGTAGTTAATATGTCATCATTGCCCAATTCACAAACATGGCAAACGCCTGAATATTGTTCAGGTCTGTGAACCCGCCACGTTGCAATCATGACCAACATTAAAAAATGGATTCCAAAAGGCTTCAATTCAGGCACAGTGCTACTGGAGCTCATAGCTACCTGCGGCACTCAGTGAGACACTGACCTGCTCCTGAATCTGTCCAGATAATTTCCAACCTGGGTCAGTACAATCATTCAAACATTCCTTCAAAGTAGATCATTTGGATTCCACCTTGGGCAGGAGGAAACCAGCCAACAGAATATCACAGTCAAATCCAGACCCAGAGAGCAGTTGTATGGACGTGGAGTGTCAGAATCACATGGTGTTGCTTATGGTGCTGACACCTGGCATGTACCCCATACTCCATACATCTGCTCTCTGGGCCAGATACTGGGAGAAAATGTTCACAATTGACAGTATAATGCAGCATCTTGTGTCACACAGTGAATCCTCTGAAATATTATCCAATAAACGTACCTTCACATTCACCAGTATCAAAATAAATTTGTACATGTTTGTGTATGGTTAGATATTAATACATGGGTCACCCAGCAGAATGCATCTGATGAAACCAGGAGCAAACCGCAAGTCAAAAATCAGTTTAATAACTGAACTTTGTGGATTTTGTCTGGTCGAGGTAACCGCACATATTGTGCTGACACTCAGGTGAATGTAACCATGCACACCATAACTGGAAGTCTTGGTCTAACGTCCCTCCCCAACATCCTGACCTCACACACCTCTCTCCCTCACACACCCCACTCACTCACACGCACCTCACACGCACGCACACTCCTCCTCACATACACACACCTCACTCACATACACATACCTCACTCACATACACATACCTCACTCACATACACATTCAACAACTGATGAGCATCCACAAGCTGAGTGAAACTTGGAACATAGAACTGTACAGCACAGTAAGAGCCCTTCAGCCCTCAATGTTTTGCCAGCCTTTTATCCTATTCTAAGATCAGACTAACTACATAATCTTCAATGCACTAAATTCCATGTGCCTTTCCAAGAGTCTTAGTAATTATCCCTAATTTATCTGACTCTACATCCATTCCTCCCCCACCACTCTCTCCATTCCTACCTCTGACACCTCCCCTAACCTTTTTCCAATCACATTAAATTTTTTTCCGTTGATGATAGCAATTTCTGCCATGGGAAAAGACTCTGGCTTTGTATTTGTATCTCAACATCTGGTGCATGTTTATCAAGTCACCTCTCATTCTTCTACGCTCCAGGAAGAAAACCCCTCGCTCCCTCAAACTTTATTCCTCAGACATGTCCTCCAGTCCTGGCAGCATCCTGGTAAATCTCCTCTGCACACTCTCCGAGGCTTCCACATGTTTCCCATAATGAGGTAACCAGATCTGAACACAGTATTCCGAGTGTGGTTGAACCACAACTTTATAGTGCTAAGCATTAAACTCGCTGCTCTTAAACTCAATTCCCCTGATAATGAAAGCCAGCACACCATCACCTTATTAAAACTCTATCATCTTTGGTGGCAATTTTAAGGGATCTATTGACACGGGTCAAGATCCCTCTGTTCCACCACATTGTCAAGCATTCTACCTTTAACCCTGTATTCTGTATGCAAATGCAACCTTCAAAAACAAAACAATTCTCATGTTTTACGTTTGATCTCGATTCGCCACTTCTCAGACCAGTTCTGCATCCCGTCAAGGTCCGATTGCAATCTACAGAAGCCCTCCAAACTATACACAACTCCACCAAACTTCCTGTCATCGGCAAACTTACTAACCCACCATTTCACCTCCTCATCAAAGTCATTTATAAAAATCACAAACAGCACAGGTCACAGAGCCAATTTCTGTGGAACACCACTTGTCACTGAACTCCAGGCTGAATATTTTTCATCTGCTACCACACTCTGTCTTCAATGGGCCAGCCAAATCCATATCCAGACAGCCACATTTTCCTGCGTCCCATACCTCCTTATCTACAGAATGTGCCTACAATGGGGAAACTTATCAAACACCTTGCTAAAATTCTTGTTTACCACATCTACCTGGCTACCTTCATCAATGTTGTTTTTCACATCTTCAGAGAATTCAATAAGGTTTGTGATGCATGACCTGCTCACCGCAAAGCAATGCTGACTATCACTAATCAAACTATGGTTTTCTAAGTAATTGCAAATCCTGTCTCTCAGAATCATCTCCAATACTTAGCCCACTACTGATGTAAGACAGATTGTTCTGTTATTCCCAGCAATGTCCCTATTCCCCTTCCCAAACAAGGGAATAACATTTGCCACTCTCCAGTCATCTGGCACTATTTCAGTGGACAGTGAGGATGTAAAGATCATCACCAAAAGTACACCAATCTCTTCTGTAACTCTCTGGAGTAACATAGGGTCACCCCATATCACCCGGCGATTTATCTATCCTTATGTTTGTACTTCAATCAGTCTGTATTTCCCTTCAACTTGTCTACATGCTGCCCAACCAACTGATTGTCTGCTTTCCATTTCAGTGTAGTATACAGTGCTGACTTCCTGAAGTAGTAATGTTCCCAACATTCTGCGAATTACAGAACGAAAATAAAAGAATGCACCAGTGCTTTCCTGATGAAGGGCTTAAGCCTGAAACATTGACTCTCTGCTCCTTGGATACTGCTTGACCTGCTGTGCTTTTCCAGCACCACACTTTTCGATTCTGATCTCCATCAACTGCAATTTTCACTTTCTCCGTTACTGATGGCTGTCCCCTCACACACTAAGTGGGGAATTAATCATCAGAAACACATTGTATGTGTAGCCGACTGCTCAGGTATGGAAAGTTGCATTTGATGAAATCATTTTTTTAAAAAATAAATTACATTTCAATAAATATTCATTCATTGAGAGTTAAAATTTGGTTCATGGTTTGGGCAGCCTGTTAAGAAACAGTGAATGACTGAAGCATTCCGAAGTACAGAGTATTCCAGGTGTTATATTCTAGCTTTCGTTAAATCTGGGAGTATTATCAGACACACTGATTTGATAAGGGAATGAGTTGACATGGACAGGTGTGATATTTTTGCCATTACAGAGGCGTGTTTGAGAGAGGTCATGGCTAACAACTCAATATTCTGTTGCACTGGAACTATCGACAGGACAGGGCAGGATGTTAAAGCAAGACTGAAGATGTTACAGATATAGGAAGACAAGGCTGGAGATGGTACAGAGAGAGGAAAGAAAGGCTGGAGATGGTACCGAGAGAGGAAAGCAAGGCTGGGGATGGCCGAGAGATAGCGTGGCCTGTGCATGACAGAACAGGTTAAAGAATTTTTAAAAATTCATTCAGAGAATATGGGGAGAGGTGTAGCAGCTTTAGGTTAGGAGAGATAGGGGAGGGATGTAGGGGCTAGAAGAGATGACAGGGAAAAATGCAGAGATACACGTAGATGGTTTAAAAGCGGAATTTTGCGATGTCTTATTAGAGAAAATATTGTAGAAATCTGTGGAATAGACAAGGCACTGGAAGGAACTGAAGGAGTGAGACTTTGGACTGTCCAATCACAAGAGAAATAGAGTCAGTCTCATACAGCACAGGAGAGGCTCTTCAATTGATAGCAACAATAATAAAAAAGCCCTGCAAACGCTGGAAACCCTTCCTTCCTAACGTCTGGCGGTTAGGGCTAGACTTGGGAGAGGTGTCCTACAGACTCCTCAAGCAACAATGTGACATAACAAAGTTTCATGGCGTCGGATTAAACACTGACATATAAACCTCCTACTGACTCCCCTCCCTCAGCTTCACGGTGTCAGATCAAACACTGACACGGAAACCTCCTGCTGACTCCCCTCCCACAGCCTTATGATTCAGTGTCCTTCGATATTGAAAAACACTTCGAGGAAGCACTGAGAGAGTGATAAAGCTGGAGAATATATATTGGGTGGGCCATTTCAAAAGACCAAAAGAACATAACTGTGATTCTGGGTTTGCACCGGGTGAGGAGGCAACGACTGAGAGGGAGAAACATCTTTGATCTCATCCTCACCAATCTATGGGCTGCAGACACATTGATCGATGAGCTTTTTGGGAACAGTGACTACCACACACAATATTTCTGGAGACTAAAATCCCACTTCAACATTGTGAATATCTTCTGTACCACCATGTTAAACGGGAAAATTTTAGTAACTCAACTTTGGGATATGGGAGGTGAGTCATAAAATTCATAAAGTCCCTACTCTGTGGAAACATGCCTTTTGGCCAAGGAAGTCCATCCCAACCCTCCGAAGAATATCCCAAACAGACACACCCCAAAATAATCAACAGCAGCAGAATTGTATCCAGCACAATTTTCACAGTCACTGTTGGCATATGCTACACTTTACCCTAAAAATCAAGTCAGGGGATAAACCCTTGTTCAATGGAGAATCCAGGAGGGCTTGCGAAGAGCAGCACTAAGTACAACTCACAATGAGGTGAGCTTACCAATTTGGGCCACTTACTCATCAGATAGCGTCAGCTTCAAGTGACAGATAGATCTAACCAACAAATCAGACCTGATCTCTGCAATCCTGTCATATGTAATCAGTGGCAATGGTGGTGGTCAATCAAACAACTCACTGGAGGAGGAGGATCCACAAAAAGCACCTTCCTCAAAGATGGAATGGCCCAGCACAACAATAGAACAACGAAGGTCGAAATATTCACAGCAATGTTCACACAGATGGGTCAATGGGATGATCTACTTTAGTCTCCTCCAGATGGCAGTCTTCAGCTAATCCAAAACATTTCATGTGGTATCTACAGGTGGCTGGAGAGATTGGATAACGCAAAGACTGTGACCCTGATAACATTCCATTCAGGCTGTTCCTGCTGGAATGCAGCACTGGGGCCTACCTGACAATGTGGGAAGCTGTCCGTGTGTGTCCTGTACACACACAGACAAAACTTCAGGCAATCAATGACTGCCCCATTCTTCTAATCCTTATCGTTAATAAAGGGATGAATGATGTCATCTACAGTGGGAATAAACAGCAATTCCTCAGCACCAACCTGATCACTGAAGCTCAGTATGGGCTCTGCCAGAGCCACTCATTCCCTGAGCTCATTGAAGCCTTGGTTTAAAGGTAGCCAACAAGCAAACAAACAGTTGAATTCTAGAGTAGAGACCAGAGTGACTGCACTTAACAGCAGAATATCTGCATTTGACCTAGTGTCATATCCAGGATTAATATCAATGCTGGATCAAATAGGAAACATCTGCACTGGCTGAAGTTATACCTGGTACAAAGGAAGGTGACTGCGGTTTGGGGGAGAGCAGCCATCTTAGCTCCAGGACAGCTCTACAGCAGTTCCCCAGTGGAGATTTTCCTGGGTAAGACTGGAAATCAGAAATGGAAAGGTAAGGCACCAAACTCCTATGGGATGATAGGGCTGCTCTCTCATTGGACAGCGAAAACTGGTGGTAGTTTAACTGGATAGTTATCATGACTCAAGTAAGGGAGACGTTGAGTAGTAACAGTGATCTCATTCAATGCAGGAATTAAACCCACACTGTTAGCATTAATCGACACTGCAAACCAGTTGTCCAACTGATTGAGCTAACCAAGCCCACACCCAGCTCTTTGTGGTAGATATTGTAACACTATTCCATTCAGGCATGTGGTTAAACCCTTCTGGAGCATGTGGAACTAGAAACAAGCTTCCTAGCTCAGTGGGAGAGACAGCATTAGTGAGCTGTAAGAGTGCTCTCTGCCCTAGGCCCAATAATTTTCAGCTGCTTCATAAATGACCATCTCTACACTGTAACGTCACAAGTGAGGATGTTTGCAAATTATTGGACAATGTTCAACACCATTTACTCAGATACTGAAGCAGTCCTTATCCAAATGCAACAGGACCTGGAAATATGCAGGTGTGTGCTTACAAATAACAAGTTGTCATTTCCATTACACATGTGCCAGACAACGGTTACCTCTAACAATAGAAAATTGAGCCATATCCTCTAACGGTGAATGCCACCACCATCACTGAACACCTACCTAGCAATATCCCAGGGATTACCGTTAACCAGAACTGGACTGACCATAGAATTTCATTACCCACACCTTTTAAGGGCTTCTGCTAAAACATTGACTCTCCTGTACCTCAGATGCTGCCTGACCTGTCGTGCTTTTCCAGCGCCACAATTTGACGCATATTAATTCGTTTGCTCCAAGAATATGTCAGAGGCTAGGAATCTTGCAGAAATAACTTAACCCATGGTTTCTGAAAGCCAACAAACGATCGAAAAGTCACAGATTGAATGTGCGTGTGGTGGAATACCAATCATTTGCCTGGCTTAGTGCAGCTTCACCCCTCACCCATTGGCACTCAGGTGCAGAGATTCCTGCCATCTACACGGTGCTCTGCAGAAATTTACCAAGGCTCCTTACAACGTACCTCTGAAACCACACCATCATCAAGAAGGACAAGGGAAGCAGATTCATGGGACCCCCACCATGTTCGCTTTCTATTCCAAGTCATCCACTATCCTGGTTGGTAAGTATATTGCTGTTCCTTCATTGTCACTGTTTCAATGTCCCTTCCTAACGGTATTGGAATTCTAACTACAACACATGGACTGCAGTGGTTCAGTGCAGCAGCTCACCACCACCTTCTCAAGGCAACAATGACAGGCTATAAATACTAGCCCAGACATATCCCATGAATAAATTGAAATGAAAAATACTGTCCAAACATGCCCAGTGCTGGACCCTGTGCTTTGGGTTTTATGAGCTCAGGCTGATTTGGTCCAGGCAGTAACCTGTTTACTGTGAACAACTGAATGAATATGTTGTTTGAAACAATCTGTCAGTCTCTCAGAGGCATGGCCTACATACCGAGCATCACACAGACAATGGCATTCACATCCCACATTACTGAGCACTGAGATAGATAGAAGCAACTGAAAATGTCCTCATACCTTACTGTAACATGTTTAAACACAGTGATGTTGTTGTCACGAAAAATGATTATAAGTGGATATTACCAGGGAGAAAATTAGGACTGCAGATGCTGGAGATCAGAGTCAAAAAGTGTGTTTCTGAAAAAGCACAGCCGTTCAGGTAGCATCTAAGGAGCAGGAGAGTCGACTGTTAGTTCACAACATTAATGCAAGGGAAAATAATTGTATATTTTTAAAGTCTTTTCACTTAATAATAATTTGGTCTTGGGTGTGGGAATGAGACTCAGCTCCAATGCTCCATACTGTGATTTGTGCACTGTTTTCATCATGTTGTTAAAAAAGTTAATTGAATAAAGGGGAGATTTTGTGCTTATTGGACAATCTAAAAGTTGGTATTATGAAAGGATTTCAGACCTTCAGTAAACAGACTTTGTTGTTAATGGTTAGAACAACGCTGCAAACAGTTACACAGAACTTTTCAGCTCAAGTCACACACAAGGACGTTGAGCTGAAATCATATTGGCCATCAATGGAGCTGCACAATTCTGTTTGGATACTGACATTGTGGAGCTAACATACACTGGATATGGTTTATGAGGGATTCGATGTAAGATGCCATGCGCGGCAGGAGCCCATCACCTTTATAACATCTTCAATCAGATCGGGTCCAAGGTGCAAAATTAGAGTTTAGGTGGCATACCAGAAGAGATATCCTTGCAATACATGGTTGTTTCCAGGTCATTGTTATAAATGTTGAACATGTGCTAGTCCATTGACCAGTCTGCCCCCCACCTCCCCACACACATCTCCCTGTTGTTCAGGTATGTCTCTAATCAGTCTATTGTGAGGGAGTGTGTGAGTAACTGCCCAGCTCCAGTTTGGAAGCTCTCTGGACAGATTTTGGAGATGGCCAGTGTTTTGGAGGTCATGACGAGGGCCGGTAACACGTGTCTGAATTCAGGCTTTTTCTCAAAGTCATTTCCAACAGCTTTGCTGCCTGCAAGATGGTGTGTTCACTGAACTGAACATGAATCAGCTGTTTACTACAGTCACTGAATTGTGTAATAGTTAGGTATGCGCTCTGGTAATTCAATTATTGTTCACTTCAATTGTTTTCAACTGAAAAAAAAATGATGTTTGGTTTATTTTAAAATATGTAAGAAACAAAGTGATATTAACTCTTCATAATACAACAGGTCACTTTTACATTTCATATATTTACCACGGGCTAATAAAAAACAGTCAAATATTGCCTGTAAAGCAGGATTCTGTGAACAGGACTATGTCCCCGGCAGCATCACCATCCTCTCTGGTACATTCTGTTCCATTGACAGGACATAGCCAGGCAGAGGGGGCTGCTCCTTTGTATATAGTCAATATCCTGTTCAGTCTTGATGCTGGATCCTGTGGCTGCTACACTGTTCTCTGGCAGGTTCTGGGGGAATCAATAAAAGGGAAAATATAATTGACAGCTTCATCACCAATCTGCCTACTGCAGATACATCTCTCCATTTCATATATCGGTAAGAATGATCACTGCACAATGGGGAGCAAGGGCTATCTTCACATTTTGCAGATCCTCCTCACCATGATATGGTTTCCTAATAGGACAGACATTAAACAGATTGAGCAACAAATGATGATGCATCTATGGGGGGCAATGGGCCATGAGCAGCAGCAGAACCATACTCTGTACAACTCAGTCTGCAACCTCACAGCTCGACATACCTCCTACAGTACAGTAACCATCACGGCCAAACATACCTCCCACTGCACAATAACTATCATGGTATGACCTACCTCCCACTGTACAGTAACCATCACGACCCGACATACCTCCCACTGCACAATAACCATCATGGTATGACCTACCTCCCACTGTACAGTAACCATCACGGCCCGACATACCTCCCACTGTACAGTAACCATCACGGCCCGACATACCTCCCACTGTACAGTAACCATCACATTCCGACATACCTCCCACTGTACAGTAACCAACACAGCCAGACATACCTCCCACTGTACAGTAACCACCACGGCACGACCTACCTCCCACTGTACAGTAACTATCACTGCCCGACATACCTCCCCCTGTACAGTAACCGTCACGGCCCGACATATCTCCGACTGTACAGTAACCGACACAGCCAGACATACCTCCCATTGTACAGTAACCGTCATGGCACGACATACCTCCCACTGTACAGTAACCATCACGGCCCGACATACCTCCCACTGTACAGTAACCATCACGGCCGGACATACCTCCCACTGTACAGTAACCATCACGGCCGACATACCTCCCACTGTACAGTAACCATCATGGCCCAACATACCTCCCACTGTACAGTGACCATCACGGACCGAAATACCTCACACTGTACAGTAACCATCACGACCCAACATACCTCCCACTGTACAGTGACCATTATGGTCCAACATACCTCCCACTCTACGGGTGCCATCAAGAGCGGCATGGTGGCTTAATGCTTAGCGCTGCTACCTCACAGCACCACAGTCCTGTGTTCGATTCCGGCCTTGGGTGACTAACTGTGTGGAATTTACACGATCACCCCGTGTCTGCATGGGTTACCTCCCCCCGGCCAGGTGAATTGGCCATGCTAAATTGTTGAGTGATTTAGTCAGAGGGAAATGGGTGTGGGTGGGTGACTCTCCAGAGGGTTGATGTGGACTGGTTAGGCCGATGGGCCTGTTTCCGCACTGAAAGGAATCTAATCTACTCTCCAATGTTCATGTCAGGAATATGATGGAATAATCACTTTTCGGAATGAGTGCAGCTCCAACAGCACTCTGGTATGGACTTACTCGCAACAGGCAACACAGTTGTGTAGAGAAGATCCTGTCTCACAAACCTGATTGAATGCTTTGAGGAAGTGACAAAATTGATTGATGAGGGTATGGGGCTGGATGTTGGCCGTTTGGACCTTAGCAAGGCCTTTGATATGGTTCCTTATGGCAGGCTCATACAGAAGGTGAAGTGAAATGGGATCAGCGGTCAGTTAGTAAGATGGATAGAGAACTGCTTAGAACATATAAAAACATAGAAAAATACAGCGCAGTACAGGCCCTTCGGCCCTCGATGTTGCGCCAATCCAAGCCCACCTAACCTACACTAGCCCACTTTCCTCCATATGCCTATCCAATGCCCGTTTAAATGCCCATAAAGAGGGAATGTCCACCACTGTTACTGGCAGAGCATTCCATGAACTCACGACTCGCTGAGTAAAGAATCTACCCCTAACATCAGTCTTCCACCTACCACCCTTAATTTAAAGCTATGCCCCTCGTAATATCTGACTCCATACGTGGACAAATGTTCGCATGGTGGACCTAATCGTTTTGTACATCTCTATGAAGTCACCCCTCAACGTTCTTTTCTCCAATGAAAACAGCCCCAAGTGCCTCAGCCTTTCCTCATACGATCTTCCTACCATACCAGGCAACATCCTGGTAAACCTCCTCTGCACCCGTTCCAGTTCCTCCAAATCCTTCCTATAGTATGGCGACCAAAACAGCACACAATACTCCAGATGCTGCTGCACCAGAGTCTTACACAACTGCAACATGACTTCAGGACTCCCGAACTCAATTCCTCTACCAATAAAAGCCAGTACGCCATATGCCTTCTTCACTGCACTATTTAACTGGGTGGCAACTTTCAGAGATCAATGTACATGGACACCAAGGTCCCTGTGCTCATCCACACTATCAAGTATCAGACCATTAGCCCAGTACTCCATCTTCTTGTTACTCTTACCAAAGTGTATCACTTCACACTTACCTACATTGAACTCCATTTGCCAACTTTCTGCCAAGCCCTGCAGCTTATCTATATCCCGCTGTAACGTGCCACATCCTTCCTCACTGTCAACAACTCCAAAGACTTTCGTATCATCCGCTAACTTGCTCAACCAAACTTCTAGCCCCTCCTCCAGTTCATTTATAAAAATGACAAACAGCAATGGTCCCAAAGCAGATCCTTGCGGAACACCGCTGGTAACTGCACTCCAAGATGAAGCTTTACCATCAAGTACCACCCTCTGTCTCCTTCCAGCCAGCCAATTCCTAATCCAAACCTCCAACTCACCCTCAATGTTATACCTCTGTATTTTTGCAGTAGCCTACTATGGGGAACCTTATCAAACGCCTTACTAAAATCTATATACACCACATCTACCGATTTACCCTCATCCACCTCCTTAGTCACCCTCTCAAAGAATTCAATAAGGTTTGTGAGGCACGACCTGCCCTTCACAAAACCATGCTGACTATCCTTGATCACATTATTCCTATCCAGATCCTCATAAATCCTATCCCTTACAATTCTCTCTAAGACTATGCCCACAACAGCGGTAAGACTCACCGGCCTATAGTTACTAGGGTTATCCCTACTCCCCTTCTTGAACAAGGGAACCAGATTTGCTATCCTCCAGTCTTCTGGCACTACTCCTGTGCACAACGAGGACATAAAATTCAAGGCCAATGGCTCTGCAATCTCCTCCCTTGCTTCCCAGAGAATCCTAGCATAAATGCCATCAGGCCCAGGGGACTAATCTATTTTCACCCTTTCCAGAATTTCCAACACCTCTTCCCTACATATCTCAAAATCATCCATTCTAATTAATTGTGACTCAATATTCACATCGGCAACAATGTCCTGTTCCTGAGTGAATACTGACGAAAAGTATTCATTCAGTGTCTCTCCAATTTCTTCAGCCTCCACACGCAACTTCCCACTATTATCCTTGACTGGACCTATTCCTACCCTAGTCATTCTTTTATTCCTGACATACATATAGAAAGCCTTTGGGTTTTCCCTAATCCTACCAACCAAGGACTTTTCATATCCCCCCGCCCCCCCTTGCTGCTCTTAGCTCTCTCTTTAGATCTTTCCTGTCTACCTTATAACTCTCAATCGCCCCAATGGAACCTTTACGCCTCATCTTTAAATAGGCCGCCCTCTTACCTTTAACAATGGATTCCAATTCCTTATTAAACCAACGCTCCCTCACACGACCCTTTCCTCCCTGCCTGACAGGTACATATTTATCAAGGACAATCAATAGTTGTTTCTTGAACAAGCTCCACATATCGATTGCACCCTTCCATTGAAGCCTACTTTTCCAAGCCACCCATCCTATGTCATGCCTCACCGCATCATAATTTCCCTGCCCCCAGCTATAACTCTTGCCCTATAGTGCACACTTATCCCTCTCCATCACTAGAGTAAAAGTCACCGAATTGTGGTCACTGTCCCCAAAGTGCTCACCTACCTCCAATTCTAACACCTGGCCTGGTTCGTTACCCAGAACCAAATCCAGTATGGCCTCACCTCTTGTTAGCCTGTCTACATATTGCGTCAGGCAACCCTCCTGCACACATCGGACAAACACCGACCCATCTATCGTACTCGAGCTATAGCTTTCCCAGTCAATATCTGGAAAGTTAAAGTCCCCCATAACAACCACCCTACTACTTTCACTTTTCTCCTCAATCATCCTCGCAATCCTTCCTTGTACGTCTCTAGGACTATTAGGAGGCCTGTAGAAAACTCCTAACAGGGTGACCTCACCTTTCCTATTTCTAACCTCAGCCTAAACTACCTCAGATGGCGAGTCTTCATCCATCGTCCTTTCCACCGCTGTAATACTATCTTTAACAAGCAATGCCACACCTCCCCCTCTTTTACCCCCACCTCTGACCCTACTAAAACATTTAAACCTTAGAACCTGCAACAACCAATCCTGTCCCTGTTCTACCCATGTCTCCGTAATAGCCACAACATCGAACTCCCAGGTACCAACCCACGCTGCAAGTTCACCTACCTTATTGCGTGTACTTCTCGCATTGAAGTATACACACTTCAAGTCACCTTCCTGTTTACAGGCACCCTCCTTCAAGATTGATGCCATGTTCCTAACCTCCCTACACTTCAGCTCCTGCACCCTAAAGCTACAGTTTCGGATCCTATGCCCCTGCAGAGCCTGTTTGGCCATAGAAGACAGAGTAGTGGTGGAACAGTCTTTTTGTGACTGGAGATCGATAAATAGATTGGCGGAGTTGCAGGTTGTGAGAATGATTACCAGAGAATACAGCAGGATATAGGTCAGCTGCAGACTTGGACAGACAAAATGCAGATGTAACTTTATTTGGACAATTGAGACGTGTTGCATTTTGGAAGGTCTATTGCAGGAGAGAAGTATAAAGTCGAGGGAAAAACTACTGGCCGCATTAACATCCGAAGGGATCTTGGTGTACAGCTCCACTGTTCCCTGAAAGTGGTAACACGGGTAGGTAGGGTGATCAAGAAGACTGACGGCAAACTTGCAGACATGCATCAGAGCATGCAGTATGAAAATTAACAGATCATATTGCAGCTATAACGAAACTTAGTTCGAGGTACATTTAGAATATTGTGTACAGTACTGCTTGCCACACGATGTTGAAGTGTTGGAGAGGGTATGGAAAAGGTTTACCAGCATGTTATCTGGTTGGAAGGGTATTAGCCAGAAGGAGAAATTGAACACACATGGTTTGTTTGCACCTGGACACCATTGGCTATGGGGCTACCTGATAGATGTTTACAAAATTATCAGAGGCATAGATAGAAGGACAGCTGGAGCCTTCCCGCACCCCCACCCCCCGCCACCCCACCAACCCTCCACCCCCCATAGTATAAATACCAATTACTCGAGCGGAGGTTTTAAGTAAAAGGGAAAAAGTTCAGGAGATGTGATCGGTAAGTTTTTTTTTGGTTTTGGACAGGTGTGAAAGTGCCTGGAATGCACTGATAGAGGGCAAGAAGCCAATATAGCAAGGTTAAAGAGGGATCTTGGCACAAGTATGAGTAAGTAGGGAATAGAATGATATAGCAGGTATCGGAGCAAAAACTTTTGTTTTAACTTTAAGAGGGCATCATGTGTCAGTGCGGTCTTGCTGGGCTGAAGGACCTCTTTCTGTGCTGGACTGTTCTTTAAGACAAGGTTTGATGGCGGGCGTGGCGAGATGCTGACTGAATGATGACTGATGATCAACAGCCACATCATTGTGAATCCCTTCCCTCATCAGCTTGCAGATTCATATCCTTCCCCTCTGTGGGTAAACTCAATATTTAGAATTTGACATGAATATCAGAGCTGGTAACTGGTGACGCCCTCTTGACCCTCCCTCCTGCGGCCTTCTATCTTGGACACCAGCAGCTCGGGGGACACGGCACTGACAGAAGTTGCAAGTAGTCCACACCTACCAATGCTGGCACCTGATACATGCCAGCCTCACCATACCATCCCAGCACATCTCTGACCCACTGACCTTACGCTTCTGTACTTCAATGCTGCAGCTCAGGGTGCATTGACAACTCTCATTGGAATGCAGCTGCAAGAACACTGTGCTCAGGGACACATACCCAGCTCATGGACTGTCCCTCTGGGCTGCTCACTCCTTGTTTGTGCACACTCAATGCTGCTGCAAGGACACTGTGCACAGGGACACCCACCCAGCTCATGGACTGCCCCTGTGGGCTGCTCACTCCGTGTTTGTACGCAGTCAATGCTGCTACAAGGACACTGTGCACAGGGACACCCACCCAGCTCATGAACTGTCCCTCTGGGCTGCTCACTCCGTGTTTGCACACAGTCAATGCTGCTGCAAGGACACTGTGCTCAGGGACACCCACCCAGTTCATGGACTGTCCCTCTAGGCTGCTCATTCCATTTTTATACACACTCACTTTGAGCTGACTTGAATGTTTGCCTTGTCTTACCCTGCCCTCAACAGTGTTTCCCCTCAGCTAGAACTTCCAGGCTGACCCGCCTGCTGTATTGCCTTGGTGTTTAGCACAGACACAAACCCAGAAAGCTGAGTATAATTGTCCACAGTCAGTCACGGTACCCACACTGAGTCAAGGGGAGTCTCAGATCCCAGTCCGGGAGTTTGGACACGGTCAGTCAGCCTCTCATGGTTGTTAGGGTCAGAGTCCTTCCCCTGTGAGGGGTTGAGGAGTTGAATGTTGGGCTGTCTTATACCCCTCTTGGCTTTTTCTGCTCTATTGTGGGATAGTTCCTCCTGGAATGAGCGAATTATCAAGAGGCATTAGGGAGATGGAAGTGGTTGGTACAGCTGTTAGTAATGGTACAGCTGAGGGAAAGATGGGGAGATATCCTGAGTGAGTTAGTGGGCAGCACAGACACCAGGCAGAACTGGCGAGCGGGACAGAGAAGAGGCTAGAGAGAAACCGAGAGAAGGTGCTGCATTCAGTGAGAGTAGGAGAACATGAGTCATGGTGGGAGGTGGGTGCAGTAACAGAGAGAGAGAGGGCAAGGTCACGAAGTGCAGATGGTGGCTCTTACCCTGGTCACTGATGTCCTTCCTACACGGTTGGGCATTCACCCAGAAGGCTGGCATCTCACTGGCCCACGGGTCAATCTCAGACAAGCTAGCAGGTCTGGTGTCATGGCTTCCCCTGCTAGTCATAGAGTCAGAGAGATGTTCAGCATGGAAACAGACCCTTTGGTCCAACCCATCCATGCCGACCAGATATCCCAACCCAATCCAGTCCCACCTGCCAGCACCTGGCCAATATCGCTCCATACCCTTCCTATTCATATACCCATCCAAATGCCTCTTAAATGTTGCAATTGTACTAGCCTCCACCACATCCTCTGGCAGCTCATTCCATACACACACTACCTTCCGCGTGAAAAGGTTGCCTCTTAGATCTCTTTTATATCTTTCCCCTCTCATCCTAAACCTTTGCCCTCTAGTTCTGCACTCCCCGACCCCAGGGAAAAGAATTTGTCTATTTATCCTGGAGGAAGATAATGTCCCTGTCCTGCACCATGCCATCTACCAGAGCCTCAGGGGCTCAGCCACAAAGTGGGGCCCTCAGTTTACTACGTTTTCCAATCCCCCTCGTCGTCATGTCCAGGACATTTTCGGATTGTCAATCCAAGAGTGTAGTGGCTTTTTAAAGAAATGACATCTGCAGCAGGGTATCCGGTGCATTCTGGGCTATCTGGGCAGTGGGCAATTTTTATACCTTTAACATAGCGGAAAATAATCATTGGGCTCGTACCAGATGTAAGAATGGACATAGAGGCAGGGCAGGTAGTTCATGAGGCAGATTCAGGATGTTGTTATTATGAGAACGTTCACTTAGACTTGTGGAGACAAACCCTCCGTGAAACTGACAGAAATGAGATTGGCCAAGTCAGGCCCTTTCCTTATGCAGAATTTGTCGTGCAAACTATTGGAAGTTATCAACTTAAATAGAGAGAGGACCTATAAAGGAGATTCACATCCTTAAAAGAAGCTGGGAGAAAATTCCCCTGCCATATTTGCTCATTGTTCATCATTTTCGGTTCCTCACTGAATAGAGGCAAAGTGTCAGAGACCTGCTGATATTGTAGCTTTGTTCAGGATGAAGCAAGGGGCTGAATGAATACTTACAGATCGGAATTCTGCGCGGCAGGAAGAATGGACCCTTAGAAAATCCCAGAGGAATGTCAGCTTGAATTTCTGCATGGAAAGATGTGTGTAGTTAATCTGGCTGTTTGGTTTTCATGCAGAGATTCGTACAGTTGATGTGACTTACTTGATTTGATGAGCGAACACATAGTAGTCTGCTTAAAAATGGAAGCTATGAGGTTAAGTTGAATGTACCAAGCAACCTGGAGAAGTGCAAGTCAAGTCATTTAGGGACAGCAATCAATAGAAAGAATACACAAAAAATGTGCGTCCTGTCAGTGTTGGACAGATCCTAGTATAAATATCTCCCTATTTCTCCCTTTTATTTGTTTTGATAAAAGGCCAGTTAGACTCGAAATGTCAGCTCTTTTCTCTCCTTACAGATGCTGCCAGACCTGCAGAGATTTTCCAGCATTTTCTCTTTTGGTTTCACATTCCAGAATCCGCAGTAATTTGCTTTTACCCTGAAAGTAGCCAGCATCATCAATAATCTAAATAAGGCAGCAAATGGCACATTTCCTTTCTCAGTTCAAGTGCAGAATGTAAGAGCAGGAAGCTTATACAAGAACTGTATAAATAACTAGATCAATCACAGCCTGTGTACTGCATGTAGTTCTGGTCACTATATCACATGGAAGGATGGAATTAAAATGGATTGTGTAGAGGTACAATGTGAGGATTGCAGATGCTGGAAATTTGAGTCAAAGAGTGTGGTGTGGGAAAAGCACAGCAGGTCAGGTAGCAGAGTGCCAGGAGAATTGACGTTTCAAGCATGTTTCATTCTTGGAGGTGGTAGAGAAGAGGTTTGTTATCCTGGGAAAGTGATAATGCAGTTATGAGGAAAGGTTGAAGTGGAGGATACTGAGAGGAGATTTGATTAGACTGCAAATGTTGTCAAGGGCCTGGATAGAGAGGGATAGACTGTCTTATTCTTATTGGAGAGCTCAGTTACCAGCAGCAAATATTTAATTTAATTGGCTAAAATATTAGAAATGTCATGAGGAAAGTTGTTATTTCTCGCAGAGTAAGGAAAGGATCTGAGAGTCATGCATGGAAGCGGAGTCGAGGCAGAAACTCTGTAATAATTTATAAATGTGCCTAGATCTGAACCTGAAGTCCTACAGTCTCTGTGGAATCATAACAATTATTTTTTTTTAAAGAATGAAGCTGGGTAGCACCTTCTTTTTAATCAGTGCAGACAATTTCCAGAGTAATCGGTGTTGTAGACATTTCTGAAATTTAGGCAATATCGAGAGAATCAATGTAAAGGGATCGGGGAGAGGACAGAGAGGAGTAGTGTGTAAATTGATTAGCATCACAGAAATACTGATCCCAGCCTTTATACACAATGCTACTTCACTGTGGTGGGCTTTTTCTCCTTCTTGTATAAATGCTGAAAGCCTTTGATTATTCGGTTCTCAGTCTTGGTCACACTGCCACCATATCGGTCTTGTTTCATTCTATTTGTTTTACTGTTTCATTGGCCTTGTTGAAAAAGTAGGAAGGAATATGGGGATGACAGCAAGTACCAGAAATCATGATGAATGTAAAAGGTTACAGAGATAGGAAGGCGTGTAAAAACAGTGAGATATTACAGAGATATGGATTGTTCTAGGGGCTGAGGCAGATTACAATGACAAAGATAGTTTTAGGTTTTGGTTGAAGTGAAAAGTGAGCTGGACCAGCCAGATCAATATTTTGTCGACAGTAAACTTGCAAAAAAAAACTCTCCACGAAACCTGATGAAAATGATACCCGTGTCTGTCTGTATCAGAAAAAGGCTCCAACGGATGTGGGAGATGGTGGGAGGGCTGACTGGTGTGAGAAGTGGTTAAAGCACACAAGGCTTACAAATAGAGCCCTCACTGTGACAGGTGAACTGATCTGTCCTACCATAGAGATTCGGGTCAATGATGCAGACTGAATTCACACCAGATGAAACAAGTTTTGTTTTCGTAAAATACTTTTGAATTGTAATATTTCAGGAAGTGAGAACTTAATCTTATCTGATGCTCTGTTGAGTTGACCCTGGTCAAGTATTCCTACCTGGGAATTGTTGTCTTTCAGCAGTCACTTCTGCTGTGACAATGTCAGTTCGGAATCACATGTAGATACGGATACAGAATAGGAAAGTACATTCAGAACTGAACAAGCCCAGCGCATTAGGTATTTATAGCTACTCACATCTATTCTGGAAATGAGTCCCTCAACCAGACCAGGAAAATCCCACACTTCCTGCCTTGCCTGAATATTCTCAGCTGCTCTCACCTATCCTAGAATTGATCTCCCAAATATATTTGGAAGATTACAGACTCTGCCCCGCCTTTGTGGGGTCAACTGCTCACACCTATTCCTGTATGGAGTCCCACAGTTGGAAAAGGCAGATCCCAATCTCAATAATGCATGCATACATTTGCAGTTTAATAGCATGTTTTCCTCTTCAAACTATAGTCAAACATGCAAACTAAAGATGATTTTTCTCTGTGCCTACAAATATCAATCTCTGTGACATCCCTCATGTTCTGTCACCCTTCCCATCTCTGTAAATCCTCTACATTCTACAAACAGTCATACGTTTATGAGATTCTTCAAACACAAAATCTACCCCCACCCCGAAAAAGCCTTTCCTCCTCCTGGAGAAGGTCACAGACATACAGGCAGATCAAGTTTGTGAATGAGATTAGAGATAATAAAGACGTTATAGGTGAAGGGGTTTGAGATAGAGAGCTTGCAGAAGACAAAAGAAAACCTTGTATTAGCACTGCAGGAGATTAATATGACGAGGTTCTCCTGAAAGAAAATGTGACTTTTCTTGAAAGATTTCATGGAGAGTATTGCAGTAGCGGGAGGAATTTCAGAGACAGTGAGATTTGAAGGGGTTAATGAAGATTCGTGATACATAGAGGGTTTTTTTGATCTGGTGGAGATTACAAAAGTAAGGACGGCTGGACGTGTTTCCACAGATAGGGTGGGATTTACAATGTGGAGGCTGCAGAGTTAGGGAGCTGTGTAGGGACAGAAGGTGGTTACAGAATCGGGAGTGCTGTAGGGGCAAGAGGCTTTTACACAGAAGATCACACATTGGAGCACGTTAGACAACAGGGAAAATTGTAGGGATTTGAGGAAGTTTAAGAGATGGTCAGATTTGTAAGGGACGGAAAAAGGTGCACTGAATAATGAACAGTGTAATGGCTGGAGGAGGTTATGGAGATCATGAGATTTATCAGGGCGGGAGGGAGTTAGTGACATTGATAGACTGATGATTGTGTGAGCTGGAGGAGATTGTAAAGATTGGGAGCTTTCTATGCATTGGAGTAATTACAGACAACGCTGTCAGGCCTTGAGAATTATTACAGAGAGAGGGAGTATTTAGAGGAGATTGCAGAGAAAGGAGGTTTATAAAATGCCTGTATGAGTTACAGAGATAAGGAGGGGTGTTTTGACTGATGGATGTTTCAGAGGTAAATTGGATCGCCCAGTATCAATGAGGTTATGGAGACACAGTATTATTAGAATTGGAGAACTCTTGAGACATTGCACCAATCCATACAGAAAAATTAAGGCAAGAAGTGTGTCATTTGACCCATGATGTTTGCACCAGCTCTTCATCTGAGTTCAGTACAGAGTAGTGATCTCTTGCTTTCTCCCGTAATATTATACATTTCTCAAAGTTTTGGAGAAGATTTGTAGCTAGCGTGATCGTTGTTGTGGTTCTGTTCGCCGAGCAGGGAATTTGCGTTTCAAACGTTTCGTCTCCTGTCTAGATGACATCCTCAGTGCTTGGGAGCCTCCTGTGAAGTGCTTCTGTGATCTTTCCTCCTGCATTTGTAGTGGTTTGTCTCTGCCGCTTCCGGTTGTCAGTACCAGCTGTCCGCTGCAGTGGCCGGCATATTGGGTCCAGATCGATGTGTTTGTTGATAGAATCTGTGAATAAGTGCCATACCTCTAGGAATTCCCTGGCTGTTCTCTGTTTGGCTTGTCCTATAATAGTAGTGTTTTCCCAGTCGAACTCATGTTGCTTGTCATCTGCATGTGTGGCTACGAAGGATAGCTGGTCATGTCGTTTCGTGGCTAGTTGGTATTCATGGATGCTGATCGTTAGCTGTCTTCCTTTTCGTCCTATGTAGTGTTTGTGCAGTCCTTGCATGGTATTTTGTACATTACGTTGGTTTTGCTCATGCTGGGTATCGGGTCCTTTGTCCTGGTGAGTTGTTGTCTGAGAGTGGCTGTTGGTTTGTGTGCTGTTATGAGTCCTAGTGGTCGTAGTAATCTGGCTGTCATTTCAGAAATGTCCTTGATGTATGGTAACCTGGCTAGTCCTTTGGGTTGTGGCATGTCCTCATTCCATTGTCTTTCCCTTAGGCATCTGTTGATGAAACTGCGGGGGTATCCGTTTTTGGTGAATACATTGTAGAGGTGTTCTTCTTCCTCTTTCTGCAGTTCTGGTGTGCTGCAGTGTGTTGTGACCCTATTCAACAGTGTCTTGATGCAACTTCTTTTGTGTGTGTTGGGCTGGTTGCTTTCGTAGTTCAGGACTTGGTCTGTGTATGTGGCTTTCCTGTACACCTTTGTGGTGAATTCTCCATTCGGTGTTCTGCCACACACGCGGATGACAAGCAACGTGAGTTCGACTGCGACAATACTACTATTATAGGATAAGCTAAACAAAGAACAGCCAGGGAATTCCTGGAGCATGGCACTCATCCACAGATTCTATCAACAAATACATCGACCTGGACCCAAGAGACCGGCCACTGCAGTGGACAGCAGGAACTGACAACGGGAAGCGGCAGAGGCAAACCACTATAAATGCCGGAGGAAACAGCACAGAAGAGTTTCACAGGAGGCTCCCTAGCACTGAGGATGTTACCTAGACAGGGGACGAAACGTTCGCACCACAAATTCCCAGCTCGGCGAACAGAACTACAACAATTATACATTGCTTTTAGTCGCAATAATCATCCAATTTCCTCTTGAAAATTTCCATTCAACATCCATTTACAACACATCCAAGGTTCTTACTGCTATCATAGCTCTCCTCTTGTACATAACCTGAAGTCTGTGTCCTCTCGTTTTGTGAGTGGGTCCAGTTTTATCCAATCTAATCTATTCAGTCTGCCTATGAGTTTGAAAAACTTCATCCGATCTCCTCTTAGCCACCTTCACTTCAGTGAGAACAGTTGCAACAGCCTGATTCATAACTGATCTTTCTCATTCCAGGAAATATTCTTTTAGATCAGTTCTTTATCCTTTCCAATGTGTTCACATCTGTCCGATCATGTGACATAGTTGAAGTTGAATGTGTTTGATGCAAGTTCAACATCACCTCCTTACTTTTGAACTATCACTATTTATAAAGACATGATTTGCCAATGTTTAATGTCCTACAAACCTCAATGGTGTTTGCGCATCCTGTGCGTCTGTATTCCTGCCTATTTTATGTTGTATTTTAATGTTCTTGATAGAAAGTTGCATTGTCTCATGTTTCAATGCGCCAAACGTCATCAATCACCTTTCTACTGTTTCTAACAAGTTGACTATATAAGTTTTGAGTTCTACAACGTTTTCCTCACAGTTTACAATTTCTTTAAGTGCTGTGTCAACTGTAAATTTTGAATGTGTCCCTGCACACCACTTGTACATCGTTCACACATATCAAAATGAATGAGGTCACCAGAACTGAATCCTGTGGAACTTCACTGAACATCTATCTCCAGGCTGAATTAAAAATCTAGTGAACATTTCCTACCAATCAGTCAATTTTGTGTCCAAATTGATACAGTCCCTTTTATTCCGTGTATGAATGAACGAATGAATGATTTAATGTCACATATGTCGAGGGAAAAACAGTGAAACCGGTTTGTTGCCTGTGCCACAAATATATTCCTCATCAATGTTGTACCTTTCGAGTGACAGAGTTTCCTCCTCTGTCACCATGACCTGGGTGGGTGCGGCCACTTTGGTAAGGACAATGATGAAGTATTCATCTCACACTTAGCCATTCCCCTTCATCTCAGTATAAATCCTCTTTCAAGTGTTGAATCAGCCTTACTCCACCTTTTCACACGCTCCCTTAGAGGTGTGACAATTTTATGTTGGCTTTCCGTTTTCTCATAAATTCCTCCGCTGTATCATCTCTACCCTAAGCCTTCAGCATTTCTCCTGGTTCACTGTATTCTTCTCTATCTGACAGCTATTCAATTGGTCTTCTTCACCTTAACCTTTTGCTCCATTGTCATCGAGGGAGCATTGGGTTTGTTTACCCTGCCTTTCCTGTGTGAGGAACTATCCCTCGAACATACCCAAGCCATTGAAGGGAGCCCATTCTTCATTTTTTTCTTTTTTCTGATCAACTTTGTGTTCGGGTCACACCTTCCCAGATTCATTCAACCTTTTAGATCGGAGATAAGGGGAAACAGCTTCACCCAGAGAGTGGGGAATCTGTGGAAGTCATTGACACAGAAGGCTATGGATGCAAGATCATTGAGTAGATTTAAAACAAAGATAGAAAAGTTCTTGATTGCCATGAGATCAAGAGGGAAAGATGGAAAATGGGCTTGAAAAACCAATCAGACAAAATTGAATGATGGAGCAGACTTGATGAACACCGTGACATTCTTGACACCACGATCTGGGAATTACATTGACAGTCACAGAAACGCTGACACCGTCTTCAATTTCCTGACTCCTCTGTGACTATTGCCCCTCCTTCCTTTTCCCTACCCTCCTATACAGTCAGGCTGCTTGTGGTACCACAGATATGGCTCTGAGGGAATTTCCCTGAGCAACCCGTATCTTCATCAGCTTCCAAACTAGGAAACTTAATGGGGAGGGAGCCTCCCTTCCCCTCCCCTCCCCTCCAGGGTAATCCTGTATTTCCTGACCGCACCTCTTGACTGATCACCCATTCCCTTCTTTCTTACAGGCCGTTGTGACAGCAGCGTGATCCCCTCCCTTTAAGTGTTATCCACCTAACTCTCAGCATCATAGATGTCTCACAGAATCTCCAGTCATTAACTGAGCTGCAGGACCAGGTGTTCATCTCGAACACCAGGAGGGGCTATAACTTCTCAATGTAACAGAAAACTTTTCTCGTTCAACCAACCTGCACTACCGCAACATAAGCAGAAACGTGTTTAGTCTTACTCAATGAATTATGTTGTACAAAGTTAACATCAGGGGCATACGTTTCACATGCATTCCCTTATCGGTCTGTAGCTGACTGGGATTAATTATTATACTGATTCAGACTTTCACTTATTACTGATATTTGAGCCTTCAGCTCTAATTCTATGAAAGAAAATGTCATTTTGCAGCAAGTTACAGCAAGTAATGTTTATTTTCAGCAAATGAACTTTCATTTTCTTCTGTGAAGACCACACATTTCAACATCTCTGCGACTTCCAGGTACGTGTAATCCTCCAGCTTCCACTCCACTCTGCTCCCTCACAGGGTCACCGTCACTGTAACACCCAGGTATATGTAATCCTCCAGCTTCCATCCACTCTGCTCCCTCACAGGGTCACCGTCTCTGTGACTCCCAGACATGTGTAATCGTCCAGCTCCCACTCCACTCTGCTCCCTCACATGGTCACCATCTCTGTTACTCCCAGTATGACTAGGCCTCAATACCCAGTGTTGATTTATTTCACCACACTTTGCTGCCTCTGTAACTCCCAGGTGTGAGTGAGCCTCAAGCTCCTGCTCCAAGTTTCTCCCTCACACAGGTCACTCCCTCTGTGACTCAGTGCTGATTTCGAGCCTGCTGCTCTGCTGTTTCTCCAATTCCAAGTCCCAGTCGGCCTTGATTCTCACTGCTGATTTATATTCTCCCGCTCTGTGCTGCTCTCTTTCAGGTTCTCTCCCTTTGTGACTCCCAGGTAATGGTCGGCCTCAAGCCTCAGCTGAGATTTAAAACATCCCATTCCGCACAGCTCTATTACAGGATCGCCGTTGTGCCTGGAAAACAGTGGGAAAGAGGAGGATTAGAAGGGGCAGAGGGTGTTACAGTGATTGAGAGAGTTTTATGGGCTGGATCAGGCTATCTGGAGAAGTAGACAGACGTGCGGTGCCTAAAGCAGGTTACTGGAAGATACAGGGATAGTTGCAGGAATGGAATAAGGCAAAGGAAATAGAGAGTTGGTGGTTCGTTTTTAACGGAGCTTTGTCGAGTCCAAAGGGTTTTTTTTTGTGAACTGCTTAGAGAGATAGAAAAAACTTCAACGAATGCAAATTGACAACCAGGAAGTGTTGTAAGATACTGAACACTGCTGGATGTTACAGAGTTAGAAAACTTATAATAACTGGGTGGGTATAGATCATTGGAGCACTGGTGGCATTCAAGGACCCTCAGAGAACGGGAGCATTCCGAAATGGTGGGACTGTAGGGGCTGGACGAGGTGAGGTGGATAAGGAGGGTGAAAAGCGTGAATTAAACAAATCCAGCCATTGCAATTCATAGAGATTTAAGGAGGGGAACCTGTGTTGTAATTTGTAACAGTGATATGGAGGGATACAGATACTGAGAGTTTACAAATTTAAAAAGGAAGAGTTGAATGCTGATCAGAAGTTTAAACAGGAATAGAAACAATTTTCAAGATCAATAGCGCACACGGGAATGGAAGAGGTGAGTTATTGTGAGGAACTATAAGAGTTGTACGTAGACGAGTATGTCACTGATAAAGGGAGAGCTGCATTGTCTGTACGCAGTTACAGTGGCACATGTGGATGAATGAAGGAAGGAATTAGTAGAAAAATCAACAAGCAGTACTGAGGTCACTCAGGAAGGCTCTTTCAGCAGCCCTTCACAACACTGGAACCACTATTCCCTGGAAGGACAGGAGCTACAGGTGCACGGACACACCAGAATTTCCAAGGTGTCCTCCAAGCCACGTTCCATCCTCTCAGCACTGTGTCTGTCCTTCACCCAAAGGACTGCAATGGGTCAGGACGACAGCTGACTACCACCTTCACCAGGGAATTACAGATGGGAAGGTCATAATGGCCGAGCAATTGATGACCACGGTACATCATTGAATTTTAAAAAAGGGAAATTTACAGACTGTTCATGTTCTCTTTGCTTCCTCCGTACAACCCACATTCCTAAATAATTTTGTGTCACCAACAAATGTGGAACATTAGACTTTGTCCGACCATCAAATCCATCAACTCCATTTGAAATTATTCATATGTCAAGCACTAATCCATTTTCTTCCACTTAATTTTCTGTCTATTAAAGAATTCTCAATCCAGGTCAGTATATTCCCTCCAATCCCACATGTGCCAATTTTGCTTATCCACCTTTTCAGTGGGACCTTGTTAAAAGGTTTCTGAAAATCACAATAAATCATTCCTCCCTTTTATCTACTCTGCTGTCTACAACCAGACAGGAAAACAAAGCCAGTAGTGTTTAAGAAATGACATTTCGCTTTCAGAACAACATGCTGGCACTGTCGGAAGACACAGAGCGGATATAAAGGAGTCAGCCAGTGACAAGTGGTGTTCCACAGGGGTAAGCGTTGGGACCACACTGAACAGGCTGTACATTAACAGTCTGGACAAAGGATGTGAGGGGGTAGGAGAAAAAGATTTCCCAGAAAGATCCCAGAGATGAAATGCTTGTCACATGAGGAGCAGTTGGAGATTCTGGATCTACACTCAATGAAGTTTAGGTAGCGGTGGTAGAATCTGATTCAAACGTACAGAATACTGAGGGACCTGGATAGAGTGGACGTGGGGAAGATGGTTCCATGATTCGGAGAGACTCAGGCCCAAAAAGAGAGCTTCAGAGTGAAGGGACGCCCCTTTAGAATGGAGATGTGGATCAATTTATTCAGCCAGAGGGCGATACTCTGGGAAGCTTACTGCCTACGGGGAGCTGTGGATCAGAAGTAATTCAGTGTATTAACTCAGAGATAGATAACTTCTTGTCAGGGGTGTTGTGCTGGAAAAGAACAGCATGTCAGGCAGCATCCGAGGAACGGTAGAATCGACATTTCTGGCAAAGGCCCTTCATCAGGAAAGGACTGATGAAGGGTTTATGCCCGAAACGTTGAATCACCTGCTCGTTGGATGCTGCCTGACATGCTGTCCTTTTCCAACACCACACTCTGAACGCTAACCTCCAGCATCTGCAGCCCTCACTTTCGCCTCATAGATAGGTTCTTAGTGAGTAAGGGGATGAAGGGTTACAGAGATTAGGTAAGAGAAACAATTCCACTATCATCAAATAGTGGAATAGACTCGATGGTCCAGGTGGCCTACTTCTATATCTGATCACAGAAACCCGACAGTTTGGACAATGTTCCACGGCCACCTCTCCTAACCTGCACATCTTTGGACTGTGGGAGGAAACAGGAATACCTGAAGGATGCCCACACAGACACAGGGAGATCTCCACACTGCCAATCGCCCGAGGCTGGAATCAAAGCTTGATTCCTGTTGCTGTGAGGCAGCAGGGCTAACCACTCAGCCACCGCGCTGCCTCCGTGCAATCGGGATGGGCTTACGGGACGTGCTTATTCATCTGTTTTCGAATTGTGCAGTTATCATTTCTGCCATATCATTTACCATACATTCCAACACTTTCCTGATTATTACCGTCACCCCTTGGTTTCAGATAGACTGCAGAAAGCTACATCACAAAGTAACTTGGAAATTCTTGTGTATCAATCTCAGAACAGAGGTTTACAGGGTCAGCATGTCATAGAAAGGGCAAATGGAATGCTGGGGTTGACTCCAAACGGAATAGAGAATAACAATAGGGAAGGCTTGTAATTGCTTTAGAGGGTTCCAGTCAGCTCACAATGGAAATAATGTGAACAGATGTGGTCCCTTAACTAGAGGGATAAGTTCTTGTATTGGAGGCAGCCCAGCGAAGGTTTGACAGATTGTCCCTCATAATGGAGGGATATTGATGAGAAAAGCTGGAGAAGGTTGAATTTGAACTCATGAGAATTTAGAAAATTAGGCAAATTTACTGATACATTGAAGATTCTTTGGTCTTCTTACAGGATCTGTACTGAGACATTGCTTCCCTGAGCAAGGATCTGTAACCGGAGATAAAGGCGAATGTAGGCACTGGGGAAGCTTATAGAGAAAAGCAGGGTTGGAGAGACTGGAAGATGTTACAGAGTTGGGGTGGTTTGAGGTCACTGTTGGTAGTTAGAGATCAAACAGGTTGTTGGGATGAAACATGTCACAGAGAGGTACAGGGTTATCAGTCCTGAAGGAGTTACAAAGATAGGGAAAGTGTTATTTGGAACTGTAGGGTGAGTTGTAGAGCTTCGGCAATACACTGATAAGGATGTTCGTTGGCTGTGCAGGCGTTTACTGAGTTAGGAAGGATCAAAGGGGATCGATCAGTTCAGAGCCAGGGATAATTGTAAGGATTGGAGGAGCCACAGATACGAAGGATTGTAAGACTGCAGGAGTTCAGACAGTTATCTAGCGCGGTGATAACAGGTTTGCACCATTCCCATCCATTACATAGAGATGTGGAATGCTGTTATAGAGGAGGTTACAGGAATCGAGAAGGTTGTACATGTTGGAAGATATTACAAAGACAGTTACAAAGCTGTAGTATTTGAGAAGGTTACAGGGGCAGGATGCATTGAGGAAGTGGAAGTTGCTTCAGGTATTAAACATGCTGCAAGGGATCAATAACCTTACATCGATCAGGAGCATTGGAAGTTCTGGAGAAAAAGAACGAGAATTGCAGGGATTGAAGAATATCACAGAAATGGGGAGTAACATGAGTATGAGGAGTTATAACATGAGATGAGCTGTATTCAATGGAGTCAGGGAAGTTACAGGGAGATCCGAAAGGACTACAGGTGATCAAAAGGACAGTGAGGCTTCTCAGTGCAGGATGGGAATAGATTATGCATTCAGGGAGTATTTTATGGATTGTTACTATTTACAGAGACAAAGAAATGTGTATAGAATTGAGGAACTAACAGAGGTACGGAAGGCTGCAGTGAATGAATCAGATGCTGATGTTCTGGAGGTTACATCAATGGGAAGGCTGGAGAGTGTGGCAGCGCTTACAGAGACAGGAAGAGCAATAAGGCCAGGAGATACTTACACAGATAGAGAGCATTGCACAAACTGGAGGAGGTTCCTGCGGTAGGGAGGGCTGTAGGGGAGGATGATGTTTACACAGACGGAAGGGGTAAGATCTGGAGAATGTGATGGACATGAGTAGATGGATGGAGATACTAGAGGAACGTATTTTGACAGGATGGGCATATATATATGGAGATAGGGAGATTTTTTGGACAGAAATACAGAACGCAAAGGAAGAGTTCGGGGAGAAGGTGAGGACTGCAGATGCTGGAGATCAGAGCTGAAAATGTGTTGCTGGAAAAGCGCAGCAGGTCAGGCAGCATCCAAGGAACAGGAGATTCGACGTTTCGGACATAAGCCCTTCTTCAGGAATGAGGAAAGTGTGTTCAGCAGGCTAAGATAAAAGGTAGGGAGGAGGAACTTGGGGGAGAGACGATGGAGATGCGATAGGTGGAAGGAGGTCAAGGTGAGGGTGATAGGCCGGAGTGGGGTGGGGGTGGAGACGTCAGGAAGAAGATTGCAGGTTGGGAAGGCGGTGCTGAGTTCGAGGGATTTGACTGATACAAGGTGGGGGACGGGAAATGAGGAAACTGGAGAAATCTGAGTTCATCCCTTGTGAATGGAGGGTTCCTAGGCGGAGGTTGAGGTGTTCTTCCTCCAACCGTCGTGTTGTTATGGTCTGGCATACCAAACACCTCCTTCACTATCCGATCTACCTGCAACTCCACTTCCAAGAAGCTATGAACCTGCATTCCAAAGGTCCTTTGTTCAGCAACAATCCCTAGAAAACACCATTAAATGTGTAAGTCCTGCTGAGATTTGCTTTCCCAAAACGCAGCACTTCACTTTTATCTAAATTAAACTCCAACTACCACACCTCAGCCCATTGGCCCATCTGATCCAGATCCCGTTGTAATCTGAGGTAACATTCTTCGCTATCCACAACACCTACAAATTTCGTGCCATCTGCAAACTTGCTAACTACATCTCCTATGTTCGCATCCAAATCATTTATATAAATAACAACAATACTGGATCCATCACCGATCTTGTGGCACTCCACTGGTCACAGGCCTCCAGTCCAAAAAACACCCTCCACCACCACTCTCTGTCTTCGAGCTTTGAGACAGTTCTGTATCCAAATGGCTGGTTTTCCCTGCATTTCATGAGATTTGACATTGCTCACCAACCTCCCATGTGGAAACTTTTCGAACACCGTATTGAAGCCGATATCGCTCACACTGACCGCTCTGCCTATTTCTTCAAAAACCTCAAACAATTTCTTGAGACATGATTTCCCACGCACAAAGCAATGTTGACTCTCTCTTTATGCTCGAAACGTCGAATTCTCTATTCCTGAGATGCTGCCTGGCCTGCTGAGCTTTGACCAGCAACACATTTGCAGCTGTGATCTCCAACATCTGCAGACCTCATTTTTTACTCTCTCTAATTAGACACTGCCTTTCCAAACACATGAAAATCCTGTCGCTCATGATTCCCTCCTTCAACTTGCCCACCACTGACGTCAGGCGAACCGATTTGTCGTTCCCTGGCTTTTCCTTCCCATCTTGCTTAAATAGTGGCACCACGTTAGCCAACCTCGAGTCTTCTGGTACCTCACCTGGGACTATCGATGATAAAAATATTTCAGCACGGGCCCAGCAATCACTTCCCTAGCTTCCCACAGAGTTCTAGGTTACACCTGATCAGGTCCTGGCAAGGTCGGAAGAAGTGTTCCTGAATCAAAAGACCTTGGAGTGCAGGTTCATAGCTCTACGAAAGTAGAGTCGCAGGTAGATAGGATAGTGAAGAAAGCATTTGTTATGCATTCCTATATTGGTCAGAGTACTGCGTACAGCAGTTGGGAGGTCATGTTGCAGCTGTACTGGACATTGATTAGGCCATTGTTGGAATATTGCATGCAATTCTTGTCTCCTTACTATCAGAAAGATGTTGTGAAAGATTTACAAGGATGTTGCCAGGGATGGAGGATCTGGGCTACAGGGTGAGGCTGAAAAGACTGGGGCTGGTTTCCCTGGAGCCTCGGAGGCTGAGGGGTGACCATATAGAGTTTTACAAATTTATGAGGGGCATGGACAGGATAATTAGACAAAACGTTTTCCCAAGGGTCGGGGTGTCCAGAACTAGAGGGTATGGGTTGAGGGCGAGAGGGGAAAGATATAAAAGAGACCTAAAGAGCAACCTTTTCACACAGGGGGTGATACGGGCATAGAATGAGCAGCCAGAGGAAGTGGTGGAGGCTGGTAAATTTGCAACATTTACGAGGTAATTGAATGGGTATATGAATAGGAAGGGTTTGGAGGGATATGGGCCGGGTGCTGGCAGGTGAGACTAGGTTCGGTAGGGATATCTGGTTGGCATAGACGGGTTGGACTGAATGGTCTTTTTCCAGGCTGTACATCTCTATGAGTCTATGACCTGATAAGGTCCTGGGGATTTATCCACCTTTATGCATTTCAAGGCTTTGCACCTCCTCCTTTGTAATATGGACATTTTGCAAGTTGACACCATCTATGTCCCTACCTTCTACATCTTCCATGTCTTCCTCACAGTAAACACCGATGTAAAACAATTGTTTAGTATCTCCCCATCTCCTGCAGCTCCACTTTCAGGTTGCCTAGCTGATCTTCAAGGGGCCCTGTTCTCTCCCTAGTTACCATTTTGTCCTTTATGTTTTTATAAAAACCATTGGGATTCTCCTTAAAACTATTTGTTCAAGCCAACTCGTGCCTCCTTTTCACCCTCCTGATTTCCCACTTTAGTGCACTCGTACTGCCTTTAGACTCTTCTCAGGATTCACATTCTCTTCTGAGATATGTTTACTTCTTTTTCTTCACTGAAACCTCAATTTATCTCCATATCCAGTATTCCATACACCTATCAGCTTTTCCTTTGACCCTAACAGGAATACTGTACACTGTCTCTCGACTGCCGTTTTCATTTTTAAAGGCTTCCCAATTCCCAATATTAAACGTTTCATTCTCTCAAAATGGCAACTCCCCAATTCCTGCAAGTCACGAAAACGCCGCTTGACAATAATGACAAAATAAAGAGCTTTCCAAAGGAAGGCATCGATGAGGTGAGCTCTGGACAGGAACATAGATCTGGAGGTTACCAGATGCACGGAGAGTGCTTTCTACCTGAGCAGCACCAGGTCAGTATCAGGCACAAAGAAAGAACGGGCAAAAAGATTCACATCTGAACTCACATCTTCCAGCCTGGGAACCTGAAGCTGTGCACAGCCATTCTGGAGAGTTATGCAGATATCAGGAGTATTGCTGGGGCAAATAGAGGTTTCAGTAATTTTGAGGGAAGATACTAATAGAGGAGCTTACACAGGTAAGGAGGATTGTCGGGACTTTAAGAGGTTTCCCGGTTTACGAGTGTTGGAAGCATTGGAACAGGTTACCAAGATAGGGAGGGTTTAAGATTGAACGATTCCGGAGAAAATCTTTACAAGGAGAAATGAAGGATTCTTGACAGTGTGGAGGAATAGAATAATCTTGGTGTCCACGTCCATTGATCCCTCAAATCTGGTGTTCAAGCTGATAGCCTTGTTCAGAAGGTATGTGATGTGTTGGGTTTCATTAGCAGGGGGATTGACTTTAAGAGCTACGAGGTTATGCTGCAGCTTTATCGAGCCTGGTGAGGCAACACGTGGTTTATTGCGTTCAATTCTGGTTGCCTCATTATCAGAAAGATGTGGACGCTTGAGAGAGGGTGCAGTGGAGATTTATCAGGATGCTGCCTGGTCTGGAGGTGAGATCTTACGAAGAATATTTGAGGGAGGTGGGGCTTTTCTCATTGAAATGAAAAAGAATGAGAGGTGATTTCATAGAGGTGAATGAGATGATTTGAGGCTTAGATAGTGAGGATAACCACATACTTTTCCCATTGCAAAACTGGAAATGATGAGGTGGCATAAGTTGAAGATGTTTGGAGGAAGGTTTATAGGAGATGTCAGGGGTGGGTTCTTTACACATCGTGTAGCGGGTGCATGGAATGCACTGCCAACAGTGGTAGCAGAGTCCAATACATTAGGGACATTTAAGCAATTCTTAGATGGGCAAATGGATGATAGTAAAATGTAGGGTCTGTAGGATAAAAGGTCAGCACAACATTGAGGCCAAAAAGCCTGTGCTGTGCTATACTTTTCTCCGTTCTAAATAGGGAGGGTCACAAAGGCACAAAGAAGTTTCAGAAAGCGGGAGAGGATGGGATCTGAATGAAGAGACACAAATAGGAAGGGTTGCAAGGATTGTCGAGGGTAACAGACACAGCAATGATCTGATCTGGAACAGACAACCCAGATTGGGAGGGGTGTGAGGACGGGAGGTAGTTTCACAGAGAGCGAGGACCATAAAGCCACACGAGGTTACAGAGGTATAGGGCCTGCAGGAGTTCATGGAGATGGGGAGGTTGGGAGGGATGAAACAGTTTACAGGCACAAGGATGTTGGTAGGATAGGGTGGTTGGAGACAGTTTCACAGATAAGGAAGTGTAAACCTTCTGCAGTTTAGTCAAAGTGGGAAGGATTGTAGGGGAGTGTGGCATTTACACAGATAGAGGTGTAAGAGCCGGAGAAGGTTATGGAGATGAGTAGATGGATGGAGAGCCTGGAGGAGCTTGCATTGACAGTGTGGGAGATAGCCAGGGAGGATGTTGCACAGATAATGAGTCTTTTCGGAACTGGACCAGGAGAGTAACAGGCATTGGAGTGAGTTCTACAGATCCTGACTGCAGCAGGGACCTGAGAGGATTGCAGGGTCTCCACAGATTGATCGTGTCTTTCAGACTGGAAAAAGATATGGATTGATTAAACCTATTGCCAGTCATTCCTTGTCCTTCAAACAGACTCACCCAATCGATGGTAATCATGATGTGGAGGAGCCGGTGTTAGACTGGGGTGGGCAATGTTAAAAATCGCACAGCACCAGCTTACAGTCCAACTGGTTTATTTGGAGGCACTAGGTTTCAGAGCACTGTTTCATCAGGTGGTTGTGGAGCACAATCGTACGGCGCAGAATTTATAACAACAGGATAGCAGTGTCATGGAATGTAATATCAAACACATTTAGTTTCTGCCTTTCACCTTTTAGGATTATCACCTGCGCTTCGAAAGCTGGTGCTTTGAAATAAACCTATTGGACTATAACCTGGTGTTCTGTGATTTTTAATTCACACAATCCTGCCTAATGGCCCCAAACCTGGCCCTGCTCCAGTTTCATCTGGGGACCTGTCTGATCCTTTTCCATAACTCTGCTCTAACGAAGACAGTTGTGATCACTGGACCCGAAGTGCTCTCTGACTGACAATTCAGTCACTTTCCAGACCTTGTTTTCTGAGAGGAGGTGAGGTGCTGCTCCCGCCTGAGTAGAGTTCGGCCTTGTCAGCGTTACATCTTGGTTTAGGAAAATTTCTTGGTCACGTTTGCCAAATTGCACTCCGTACAGGCATTTTACTCTGTGGGTGGCCCAGTCCATCCAGGGGAATTTAACATCTCCAACCAATACTAAATTATTATTTCTATAGGTACCTGTAATCTCTCTACACATCTGCTCCTCTAGTATCCGCTGTCTCTTGGGAATCTGGAACACTGTCCCAACAGAGTCCATCCCCTTTTTGTTTCTAACTTCTAACCATATGGCCTCATTTGATGATCCCTTAAGAGTATCCTTTCTAAGCACTGTTGTTCTGCCCTCCCTTATCAAAAGTGCAACTCTCCCATCTCACTCACTCTGTCAGACCTGTAGCTTCTGTATCCTGGAACAGTGAGCTGTCAGTCCTGCCCTTCTGTCAGCCATGTTTCAGTTATGGCTATAATATCCCAGTCCCCAGAGCCAATCCATGCTCTGAGATTGTCTGCCTTACCAGTCTCGCCTCGTGTGTTGAAATAAATGCACATTGAACCAGTAGTCTTTTCCCTCCCTTGACGGTGCCCCAGGCTATCCAGAATAGGAAACGTGTTCTCGGTGGCTGATGTATTTTCCCCTGACTGGCCGATGGTACCTCTCTTACTCAGAGTCCCTGCCAACCTAGTTTAACCCTCGCCAGGCAACACTCACAAATTTCCCTCACAGTGATCCAGGTGTCCCTCTGGTTTAAGTCAAACCTGTTCCCCCTTGTACAGGTCACCTCTACCCCATAAGAGATCTCAATGATCCAAATATTACCCCCCCCCCAGCTCCTCAGCCACACATCTATCTGGCCTATCTATCTATTTCAATCCTCAACGGTGCAGGTGGCACTGGGAATAATCTGTAGATCGCTTCCCTTGAGGTCATTCTTTTAAAACTCTTACCTAACTCCTGATACTCATGTCACAGGACCCCATCCCTTTGTCTACCTCTGTCATGTGGACCGATGTGCACAATGACCAATGGTTACTAACCCTTCCCTTCAGAATGTTCTGTTATGACTCAGAGACATCTTTGACCCTGGTATCCGCGAGGCAGTATACCATCCTGGGCTCTCTTCTGCAGCCGCACAGTCTCCTGTCTGTCCCCCTCAGAACTGAGTCTCCTATCAGTATCACTATCAATAAAGAGGATCTGGTAAACATAGACTGGGTAGACTATCTGCAGTTGGGTCTATTTAGGGAAGTGGGAGTATGTTAAAGTGATACAGAGAAAATTCAGGGCCAATGTGTTCCTGACAAGGGAATAGTAAAGGCAAAAATTCCAGCGAATACTGATAAAGCGATATTATGAGATTGATAAAGAATATACAGTGTAATAAAACCAGGCGAAGCCATCCAAAAGTGTAGGGAGTGCAAGGGGGTCCTCAGGAATGAGGGACAAACAAGGGCCATAAAATATCCTTGTCAAATACTATTAAGGAAAAGTCACAAGGTACTTTATCAGAATAGTTAGAATAAGAGGATTACTGAGAAAGAGCAAGTCCTATGAGAAACCAAAGGGACAATCTGTGCATGGAGCCAGAGGAAGTGGATGAGGTCTTCAATGAATTCTTCCCATCTGTATTCACACAGGAGAAATACATTGTATCTGGGGATTTCAGTTGGGATATCGAGGCTCTAGAACATGTTAAGATAAATAAGGGGGAGGTATTAAATGCTTTTGCAGGCATAAAGGTGGGGAAATCCCCAGTAACCAATAAAATGTATCCTAGGCTGCTATGGGAGGTAAGGAAGGAGATTGCTTGGGCCCTGGTGCATATATTTAATACGTTGCTGGCCACAGGTGAAGTGTCGAATGACTGGAGGTTCAGTAATGTGCTTCCCTAGTAAGGGACGAGGTTGCTAGGGCCCTCGTGCACATATTTAATACTTGGCTGGCCACAGGTGATGTGCCGAATGACTGGAGGATCGCTAATGTGTTTCCTTTGTTCAAGAAGGTCAGCAGGGATAGGCCAGGTATTTACATAGCAGGTAGTCTCTCAGCAATGGGAGGGAAATTATTTGAAACAGTTCTATGGATGAATCAACACTTGCAAAGGTTAGGATCAACTCGGCTAGAGGAAGATACAGTCTGAGAAATTCAGTGGAGGTTTTTGAAATGGTGTCTAAAAATATTGAGGAGGGCAGAGCGGATGATGTGGTTTATATAGAGTTGGGTAAGGATTGTGACAAGGTCCCACACAGAAGGCTGGTCCAGAGGGAAAGAGACCATGGGATTCAAGGCAATTTGGTAAATTGGATCCACAATTGGTGGATGAATTTGTTAGTGTTTGAAATTCTTTCACCAGCGGGTGTACCACAGGGATCGGTGCAGGAGCCATTCCTCATTATTATGTACATTAACAACTCGGATGCGAAAGCAGAAGAAATCATTAGTAGGTTTGCAGGTGACATGAAAGGTGAGGTATTGTTTACAGTGAGGGGGATGGCCTCAGTCTACAGTCCGATGTCAATCATACGATAATCTGAGCAGAGTTTAGTAGTCATCGAAGTGAGGTAATACCCTGTGGGAGGAACAATAAGCGAAGGACAGACATAATGAACGGTAGGTCCTTGTTGAGTTCTGAGGAGCACAGGGACATTGGTGAACATGTCTATAGATCCCTGGAGGTGTCAGCACAGGGAGACAGAGTGAGGAATGGACCTGACCTGGGGGTGAGATGGGGACCAACACCCTGGTGGGGCAAATTGCTGGAGCGGTTTGAGAGGATATAAACTAGTCTGGCAGGGTGTTGGCCCTAAAACTGTCAGAAAGTTTGAGTTTTGTACACATGTTAAAGAGAGCAATTTCAACAGAAAAGGCAGGCGAGACCATATCAGGGAATAGGGAAAACCTGATGATTAAACTGCATTTATTACAATGCGAGGGGCCTGATAGCTAAGGAAGATGAACTCAGGGGATGGATGGGAACATGGCACTGGGAGATTATCGTTATTACAGAAACACAGCTGAGGGAGGGGCAGGACTAGCAAATCATCGTTTCAAGGTAGAGAGACCACAGGAAGCATCGAACGGGTCGCGAGAAAGGAATGACGCGTGGTGGTGGGATTTGATTGCATGAAACATCACAGCAATACTTGGAGAAGACATTCCTGTGGGTTCGCCAACTGTGTTAGTGGAACTGTGAAGTAAGAATGGGTCATCGCTTTGATACGAGTGTACTGACCCTGAATAATCCGTGGCAGACTGAGGAACAAATATGTTGGGGGATCTCAAATATCAATCATAATAATAAGGCTGTTCTGGTCAGGGTTCTTAAACTTTCCAAACCTAGATTGGCATTGCCACTTTTCAACGTTAGGAAGGGAGAAATTTGGTAATTGCGTTCCAGAAAACTCCCAAACAGTACGTAAATGGCCCAACTAGAGAAAGGTGCAAAACCTAACCGCCCCTTGGGAAACAAGGGAGGGAAAGGGACTGAGGTGTGAGTGGGAAAGCATTTTGCCAAAGTGACCACAATTCAATCTGTTTGAAAACAGCGATGGAAATGGACAGACCTGGTCCAAAAGTTCAAGATATAAAATGGGGCCAGCCAAATCTTGATCGTATCAGCCAGGAACTTTTAAAAGGTGATTGGGGAGTCTATTTGCAGGGAAAGGGAAGTCTGGCAAATGAGAATATTTTAAAAGTGAGATAAATTGAGCGATCAGCGCCCAACATGTTCCTGTTTGCGTGCAGGTTAATGCTGACAGCATTTGGAAACACTGGCTGTCTATTGAGGGTCTGGTCAAGGAAAAGGGGCCACATGTCAGGTATAACCAGCTGGATCAAGGGAATCCCTGAGGAGCAGAGGGGCTGTAGGAATACACTTCAGGTGGAACTCAGGAATGCAGAAAGGTGACACGAAATAGCTTTGGCAGATAAGGATAAGGAGAATCCAAAAGTAATTGTATAATTATATTAAGAGCAAAAGAGTAACTCGGGACAAAATATGGGCCCTTAAAGATCAATGAGGCTATCGATGTGTGGAACTGTAGGATATGGCTAAGAGCCTAAACACATTTTGCACTCCAGAACTTACTGTGAACAAAGACTGGGCGACTCAGGGACCAAGAGTAATATCTCAGCCCACAACTGGAGTACACCGCAATTCCAGTCCCCTGCTCTCGGAAGGATGTTGTGAAACTTGGAAGGGCTCAGAAAAGATTCACAAGTTCTTGCCAGGGTTGTTGCTGAATAAGCTGGGGTTATTTTCCTTGGAGCATTGGAGACTGAGAGGTGACCGTACAGAGGTTTATATAAATGTGAGGTGCGTGGATTGGGCAAACATTCAAGGTGTTTTGCCAGTGGTTTGGCAGTCCAAATCTAGAAGGCATAGGTTTAAGGTTAGAGGGGAAAGTTTTAGAAGGGATCGAAGGGACAACCTTTTCATGCACAAGGTGATGCGGGTATGGAGCGAGCTGAAGGAGAAAGTAACAGAGACTGATACTAATGACAATGTTTGAAAGGTATCTGTATGGGTATATGAATAGTCAGAGTTTAGCAGTATATGGGTCAAATGCTGGTAAATGGGATCGACTTGTTTAGATCTTCTGGTCAGCCTAGACGAGTTGGGGACTGAAGGGTCTGTTTCCATGCTGTACTTCTCTAGTACTTGAAAAGAGTGCACGTTATAGAAGAGGTGGTGCTGGAGGTTTAAAACACAAAGGTATGGAAAGCCCCAGGACCTGATTATGTGACCCCAGGACATTGTGGGATGCTAGGGAAGAAATTGTGGACCCCGGAGCAAAGGTAGCATTGACAGCCATGTGTGATGGGTTGGAAGGCTGGAGGGGGAAATCGTAGACAGTGAAGGAAGTTTGCTAAGATTACAAAAGGATCTTGATGATATGGGTGAATGGGCTGAAAAACTGGAGATGGAATTCCATCTAAATAAATGCGAGGTAGTGCACTTGGTAAAACAAACAAGGGTAGAGCTTATACAATTAAGGTTAGGGTCACGGTTCGTGTTTTAGAGCAGAGGGACCTCCGAGTTCAGATATAATTATTCTGGAAGTTTGCATCACAGGATGGATAAGACAGTGCTTGGCATGCCTGACTATTGCTCAGTCCATTAGTGTAGGATTTGGGACGTCAGGTTGAGATTGTAAGGACATTGGTGAGGCCTCTTCTGGCATTACTCTGTCCAGTTCTGGTCGCCCCAGTTATAGGGAGAATGATATTTAGCTGCAGGATGCTCAGAAGAGATTTACCAGGATATTGCTGGGTATGGAAGGCTTGAGTTCTGAAAAATGGCTGGACAGGCTGAGTCTTTTTTCACTGGAACCTGGAGAATGAGAGATGACCTTATGAATGTTTATGAAAAAAAGATTAGAGATATAAATAGAGTTAATGGCAGTTGTCTTTTCCCCAGGATGGGGGAGTCTCAAGAGGAGGGGACACATTTTTAAGGTTAGAGGAGAGAGATGTTCAAAACAAAAGGATATAAGTGGCAAATTGTTAAACTGAGGGTGGTTCAAGTGTGGAATGAACTTCCTGAGGAAGTGTTGGATGACGGTACATTTACAACGTTTAAAAGACATTTGGATAAGTACATGAAATGGAAAGGTTTGGAGCGATATGGGTCAGCAACAGACAGCTGGGACAAGTTTACTTTGAGATTTTGGTTTGTTTCAACTGAAGAGTCAGTTTCCATGCAGTACGTCGATGACAAGAACATGGTTTTGTCATTATTTAAGAAAGGCTGTGATGGAAAGCCAGGGAACTAAAGACCAATTAGCCCAATGTCAGTTTTGGGTAAGTTGCTGAAGTGATTCTGCCAGACAGGAGTCACATGCATTTGGAAATGATTGATGAAAGATAGTCAGCACGGCTTTGTGCAGAGAAAGTCAGGTCTCACTAAATTGATTGTTTTAGTTGAAGTGGTAACCATACATTGCCTACACTACCGTCAGCAGGGTCTTTGACAGGGTTTATCATTATATACTGGTTTGTGAGGTTAGATCACATGTGATCAGGGAGAACTCACCAACTGGATACAAAATTGGCTTGACAGTAGGAGACAGAGTGTGGTGGGAGAGGATTGTTGCTCAGACTGGAGGCCTGTAACCAGCAGTGTGGTATCAGGATCGGGGCTAGGTCCACTGATGTGCATCATCCACAGAAACGATTTGGTTGAGAATATAGGAGTCATTGCTCCTAAGTTTGTAGATGTTCAAATTAATTTCATAGAAGGCAGTGAATACGGTTACCAAAGAGGATCTTGACCAACTGGGCCAGTAGACCAAGGAATGGAAGATGGAGTTTAAAATCAGATGTTGGATCTTATAAAGACAAACCAGCCCTGGGCAGTGTTGTCGAACAGAGAGAGTTCAAGGGGTGCAGTTATATTATTCCTTGGAAGTGGTATCACAGGTAGACAGGGTGGGGAATGCGGAATTTGGCACACTTACGTTTATGGATCAGAACATTGAGTACATAAGTTGGAGATATTTGTCCTCAATATTTCCCTTGGGCAGAGGAGGCTACGGGTTGATGTTATAAAGGTTTATAAAACCATGCGGTCCATAAGGAAGGTGAATAGCCAATGGTAGGTGAGTCCAAAACTAAAGGCATGCATGTGAGGTGAGACAGCAAAGATTCAAAGAGGGAGATGAGGGGCAACATTACCCACAGAGGATGGTGGAGAGATAGAAAGGAATGCCAGGGGCACATGGGAGAAACAAGAACAATTACAACATGGAAGAGACATTTCGACTAGTGCATGGAGAGGAGAAGGTTTGAAGGGATATGGGCCAGACGCAGGCAAATGAGTCTCGTTCAGTTTGGGAAACCTGGTCATCATGGTCTAGTCGGACTGATGGTTCTGTTTTCGTGCTGTATGAATCTGTATCAAGTTAGTGGAGGAAGAAACTATCGAGGTAAGGCATGTTGTAGACAAAGAAGCAACTTACAGCGATTAGGATGGTCGTCTGGAATGCAGCACATTTCAAATATGGGGAGGGACTATAGGGAAGGGAGGAGGTTACAGGGATGGGAACTAATGAAGGAATTACAAATTATTGAAGAGACTGGTTCATCAGACATACCATAGATACAGTGTTGGAGAGGGAACACAGAACAGAAAGATCCCAGGCAGCATTCCCACCCTCTTGTGGGAGGCCTGCTTTCCCCTCTGTTGTACGGATTCTCACTAAGACAGCACAGGCCTGGTTTGATAACTCTGAATTCCCAATGCTGTCTCAGTGCAAAGTAAGTTAAAGTAGGGGCGGTGATTGAGCTTGGGGTGTGTCTGTACTGTGCTACCTCTCCAGCACTGTAACTATGTCATGTCTTTTTGGCCGATGTTTGGAGCCCTCTCATTGCTCTTTGCGCTGTGCACTGTGAGTGATCGCACCTCAGTTCAGGATTTATTGAAGGCTTCAGGTCTCCCTGCCCTTTGTCTTTCTGGCTGACCAACCGTCTTCAATGTGACACCCAGCAGCTGGGAAATCTATTGAGTCAGGATCTTCCTGAGTACCTACAGGAGATAGACAGAATGCTAAATTAGACTGATGCAGTGAGGATTACATATGGAGAATGGTCCTGAGTCCCACAGAGATCTGGAAAATCCCAGTCTCCATCCCTGGCCTGTGCTTCCTCGTCTCTCTGGAGTGGAGAGTTCTGTTGGCTCAGGATCTGGAGTAGCTGTAAGAGCTCTGTGCCTCCGCATTTCAATATGTCAGCAGGGAGACTGTCTGCTCCAGCAGTCTTGTTGTTCTTGAGCTGGCGGACAATCTTCTCTACTTCGTGTGGGCCTGGGGCATTGCTGAGCCCGTGGTGTGTAGCGTGCTGTGGCATACGGTCAAGGACACTCTGATTGATGACAGAACCCTGGTTGAGGAAGTCTCTGAAGTGCTCCCCCCGCGTTGTTTAATGGTTTCTTTGTCTTTGATCAGAGTTACTCCGTCCTTGGCCATCAGTGGGATGGGGCCTGGGGGGCTTGGGTAGTAAGGTGGAATTCAAATGGATTATGAAGTTAAACAGGGACCACTCCAAGTACACCCAACAGTCTGAAATTTAAACAAAGCAAACTACATGGGTATGAGAAATGTATGCCTCTAAATTAACAGCAAGAAAATATTCAACAAAAGGACATTCCCTTGGCACAGACTAAACTTCAGCAAGAAATACGAATCAGTGAATGCCTCGGGTCTTTAAGGATCATATTAGAATAAAACAGGCTTCGAAGACTGTCAATAAAAGCTAACAATTCGGAAGGCAGAGTGTCTGAGAAACTGACAAAAGAGCGATCAAAATGTTTATGCAGGTGTTAAAGGGAGAGCAAGGGTTATCCCAGTAAGAGGAGTGCTGTAGGAAGCGGAAATATTGTTGGGCTTTAATGAGATGATACGGGAGACTTGAATGTACTGGATGTGCTGACAGATACATGAAGTGTGATAAGGGCCTCAACGACAATAAAAAGCCGATATGGATTGTTGTAACAGGAGGGGTTCACAGAGTGAGGGAGGGCTGGCGTTCGTTCAAGAGATATGGAGGATCATGGGACAGGGAAACAATTACAAATACAGAGGAAGTTGTGGGACTCAAACCAGTGTATCGAGATTGAAAGTGTCAATGGGGTTTGACCAGACATTAACAGGGCAGGAGGGGATAAAGGACATTCGATAATGACAGAAACTGGAGGAACAGGAGCAAATTTGAGCCGAAAGGCAGATACAGACATAAGGAATGCTTTAGGGACTAGAGAAAGATGCAGCAATAAGCGAGGGTTGTTCTGCTTGAGGAGAGGTGCCAACGCATACACACAGAACTGAACATTCATACCACCACACACACACAAACATTTACAATCTGCAGGATAAAGATCAACTCCACGCTGGTGTCAGATGTGAAGTAGGGAGGGAAATATGTCCTTTTATTGATACAATCATGGGATGTGGGTGTCACTGGCTGCACCAGCTTTCATTACCCACTTCTGTTTGCAAGAGGGCAGCTCAGAGTTAACCATGTTGCTGTGGGTTTGGAAACACATCTCAGCCAAACCGAGTTAGAATGTCAGATGTCCTTCTCTTCAGGGTATAAGTGGACCAGATGAGATTTTCCTGATGATCAACTATGCTTTTATGGTCATCATTAAATGGTTGCAAATGGTCTCACCAATATCCTGTGCAGCCACAATATGGTGTCCCAGCTCAGTCTCCCAAGCTCTGACTAATGAAGGTAAATGGATCCAAATGCCTTCTTCCCCACCCTGTCTACCTGTGATACCACATCCAAGCAACTGTGTAAAACTACCCATCTCTCTCTCTTTGAAAGTACTACTCAGAGCTGCACCATTAACTGTTTTTGTCCTACCCTTTTCCCCTGACTAAAATACAACTACTCGCATTTAAATAAATTGAACTCCATCTGCTGGTCCTCAGCCCACTGACCCATCGGATCACCGTCCCATGGTAACCTGAGACAACCTTCTTCACTGACCACTCTGACACCAACTTTAGTGTCACCCATAAATGTACTAACTATGCCTCCTATATTCTCCTCTAAATGTTTATATGAATCAAGAAAAACAGTCGATCCAGCGCCAATCGTTGCCACACACTAATGGTCACATTGTCCATTCAGAACAAAAAACCCATGCCACTACCCTCTGTCTCCTACCACCAAACCAACTTTGTATCCATTAGTGCAGCTCCCTGGATCCCACCTTATTAACCAGTCGACTATGCAGAATCTTTTTCACATCATCTCCCATTCATCCTCCTGTCCACTTCCTCAAAAACTCAGTCAGGTTTGTGGGATATCATTTCTCACACATAAACCCATGCTGATCATCCTTAATCTGCCATTGCTTTTCCATCTGCATGAATTCCTTCGAATCTATTCCAACAATTCACACACCACTGATGTCTGTCTCAGTGGTCTGTTCGTTTCAGGCGTTTCTTTGCAGTCTTTAACTGATGGAAGAGCATGATCCACTCTCCAGTCTTCCAGCACTTCACTGGGACTGTTGATGACACAAAAACACTGCAAAGGGCCCTGCAATCTCTTCCCGAGCTTCTCACAGAATTCGAAAAGCCACAAGGTATTTTATGACAATAATAAGAGTAAGAGGGTTCCCAACTAAGCAGTGGGCCGTCTTAGAAACCAAAGGGACAATCTGTGCATGGAGCCAGAGGAATTAGGTGAGGTCTTCAATGAACACTTCACACCTGTATGCTCACAGGAGAAAGGCATTGTAGCTGGGGATTTCAGTTGGGACACTGAGGAACTAGAAAATGTTAAGATCAATAAGGAGGAGGTAATAAATGTTTTCACAGGCATAAAGGTGGAGAAATTCCCAGTGACAATGGAATGTATCCCAGGCTGTAATGGGAGGTAAGGGAGGAGATTGTTGGAGCCCTGGTGGATATATTTAATACTTTGCTGGTCACAGGTGAAGTGCCGACTGACTGGAGGATCGCTAATGTGGTTCGTTTGTTCAAGTACGGCAGCAGGGTAAAGCCAGGAAATTACAGAGCAGTTAGTCTGACAGCAGCGGGAGGGAAATTATTGAGAACAATTCTAAGGCACAGAATGGATCACCATGCCAAAAGGCAATAATTGATTACGGATAGTCAGCATAGATTTGGTAGACAAAGACTCTGTCAGATGATTTCAGCTGAGTTTTTGAAGTGGTGTCTGAAAATATTTATGAGAATAGTGCAGATGATGTGGCTTCCATGGAGTTCATTAAGGCCTTTTGACAAGGTCCCACATAGAAGGCTGCTCCAAAAGGTAAGAGTCCACGGGATGCAAGGCAAGTTGGGAAATCGGATCCATAATTGGTGGAGGGCTAGTTTTGTGATTGAAAGCCTTTGCCCAGCGGGGACACCACAATAATATGTACAGGAACCATCGCTGTTTATTATGTACATTAATGACTCGGATGTGAAAGCATGAAGTATCATTAGTAGGTTTGCAGAGGACAGGACAGGCGAGGGTGTCGTCCACAGTGAAGCGGATGTTCTCAGACTACAGGTAAAAAGTGGGGTCTGCAGATGCTGGAGATCACAGCTGAAAATGTGTTGCTGGTTACAGCACAGCAGGTTAGGCAGCATCCAAGGAACAGGAAATTTCACATTTCGGGCCAGAGTTCTTCATCAGGAATGAGGAGAGTGTGCCAGGCAGGCTAAGATAAAAGGTAGGGAGGAGGGACTTGGGGGAGGGGCGATGGAGAGATGACCTGAGGGGTGCAGTGAGAGAGAGACTCACTGAAATCCTTGTGGAGGGAGGAAGAGAGCTTCTTCAAGGAAGGCATCCTTGCAAGAGGATTCGCAGTAGGTTAAAATCTTCGAGTAAAAAGTGGGGTCTGCAGATGCTGAAGATCACAGCTGAAAATGTGTTGCTGGTTAAAGCATAGCCTACTACAATCTGATACCAATCAGATCTAAACTGAGGTGTGTTGTGGCAGATGAAGTTTACTTCTGATCAGCGTGATGTAGTCCAGTGGGAGGTATGGACGTCAGTCAGGCGTTTGATGAGATAAACTGATGGTGAAGGTGCAGTCGCAGGATTCCAGGGCGTCCTAGATAGATGGATGGAGGAGTGGCGGGGCAACAGGAGATAGAGAGTGGTAATGGAAGAGAGTTTCTCAAAATGGAGAACTGTTCTGTGTGGTGTTTCACAGGGATCCGTGCTGGGACTACTGTTTTTTGTGATATACTTACATGGTCTGAAGGAAGGTATACGTGGTCTGATTAGCAGGTTTGCAGATGACACTTAGATTGTTAGAGTAGCAGAAAGTAGAGGGGACTGTCAGAGAACACAGCTGAATATAGATAGATTGCAGAGTTGAATGGAGAAATGGCAGGTGTGAGGTGATGGAGTTTGGAAGATCCAATTCAAGAGCGAATTATACAGTAATTGGAAAAAGCCCTGGGGAAAAATTGATGTACGGAGAGATCTGGGTGTTCGGATCCATTGTTCGATGAAAGTGGCAGGTCGATAGAATGATCAAGAAGGCATACAGCATACTTTCCTTCCTGCATTCCAACAATTTAAGAAGTGGAGAACCACAGACCAGTTAACTCGTCACCCACAGGAGGGAGTCTGTTGGAATCTATTGCGTACAAGAGTAGGCAGGCCATACTACAGTCATACTGAACCAAATATGACTTTGGTTCGACCACATTCAGAATACTGCGGACAGTTCTATTTGCCACATTACTGAAAGGATCTGTATGCTTTCGAAAAAGGGCAGAGGATTTTCACCAGAATATTGCCTAGTATGGAGAGAACGACATTCTTAAGAGAGGTTTGGTTGATTTGGATTATTTTCATTAGAAAGACGGAGGTTGAGGGAAGACTTGATTGAGGTTTACAAAATCATGAGAGATGTAAACAGGGTGGATAGCAAGAAGCTTATTGCCAGAGTGGGTGACCCAGTTACTATGGGTCAAGATTTCAAAATGTAAGGGGAAAAGTTTATTGGAGATAGGCTCGAAAAGTTCTTTGCACTGAGGGTGGTGTGTGGCTGGAATGCGTTTCCAGTGGAGCTGGGAGAGGCGGGGACGAAAGTGTCATTTAATATGAGGAAGTAGAGGGATACAGATCCTTAGAAAATAGGTGACAGATTTAGATAGAGGATCTGAATCGACACAGGCTTGGAGGGCTGAAGGACCTGTTCCTATGCTGTGATTTTACTTGTTATTTATAAATACTAGCAAAAAGCGCCTGTTGACACTTGAAAGGAAAGTGATACCAAGATCAAATGTGGCACAGAACTATCCGCCATTGTACCTCCACTGTCATCCCTGCTAAGGTATTGCACCATTGAACTTTGGCCAGCTCCTCCCTCATAGCTCCACAGTTCCCTTTATTCAACAGAAATATTGTCATTTCCGATTGTATCCTCTCCCTGTCAAATTGCAGTTTGAAGCTTGTAACTGTGTTTGAAATGAATGAGGGTGACAATTCTGAAACGTTCAAGATACAGAGGAGGCTTGACGGAGGCTTGGAAGGCTGAAGGGACTGTTCCTGTGCTGTGATTGTCTTTGTTGTTTGTAAATACTGGCGAAAAGCGTCTGTTGATACTTGAAATGAAAATGATACCAAGATCAAATATGGCACAGCGAATGTGTGGATACAATAATTTATGGTAGAGAACAGGAAAATGACAAGGAGATGAAACAGCGAAATTGAGTCTGTCTTCAAAGAGGAAGATCCAGGAAATCTCCCAGAAGCACCAAGTCATCATGGAACCTTTGTAACTAAAGACTAAAACCATTCATATACAGTTATGCGGTAGCATTTGGAAACAGAAGTGAGATGAGTATTGATAAGTCTGACAGACCAGATATAATTCAAACTGAAATTTCAGAGAAAACAGCAATGCACATGTTGATTGCAATAGGGGCCACTGTGTTCACTTCGGAAGGTTATAAATGCATTCAAATGATTAACGAAGGGAAGAAGTGGGAGAGTGGAGGACGACAGGACAGTTATTTGTCATCCACAGAAGGGAATCTGTTGCAAGCTATTGTAACGAAGATCTTAATGGACACTGAGTAAGTAATAGCAAATTGCAAGAGAGTTGTTCTGCATTTATGAAATGGAAGTTATAATTTACAATTTGTTTTCTTGAAGATATCTCAACTAGATGTAAACAATGGCGAATCAGTGAATGTGGTATAGTCTGATATTCAGGAGAAGGTTTAATCAGCACACACAGTAAGTTATCCGAAAACAGTATATCAAAGTGTATTGGGAGGAACAGATGCAAACGGGGAAGGTCAGCATTAGAGAAACTATTGGAGAACATAGGTGGCTGTAAAAGGCTGTTTGTGTGACTGCAGACCGGTGTACGCTGGTGTGCCACAGGTTTCAGAGCTGTGCCCCTTTAATCGCCTTCATTTAAAGGGAATCCGAATACAGACGATTAAGAATCAACTGGACACAAAGTGTCAGATTGCTCTCTCTTTACGATGCTGCCTGACTAACTGTGATCTCTAGCATGTGTTTGCTTCCGTACAGATTCAGCTTCTCCAGTAATTTTCTCCTACTAGAAGTAAAGAAATTCTGCACTAGTAACACAGAGAGTTGGGTGGTCTGTATCTGTACAATTTTGATGTCTTGATCTAAGTAAAATATACTAGATCAAATATACTGAATGGGAATTCTCCAGATTAATCTCTCAGGTGGCACGATGGTCTGCTGAGGAGACTTGGTCTGAGATCGAGGCGGGATTCTTTGTTTGAAACTGGAGAACGCTGATTGATTGTTATCTGAGAACTTCACGTCTGTTTACTTGGGAAAAGGAGAAGGTAGGTACAACATTCAAGAAGGTTCATTGGTGAGCTCTTGAACAGATTGATGTAAGATGTGAGCAGGGATTGATGGTTTTGGCTGGTATAAAACTGGGCCAGTACCCAAGTCCAGCTCAGTTACATCTCAGGTTGATGTTGGACACAAGGATGAGAGCGCTGATGCACATGTTTAAATAGAATCTGGTCACAGGTGAGGTGCCCGAGGACTGGAGAACACACTTTATAGGAAGGGTTGTAGAGATAGAGCAGGGAACTATAGACCAGGGTATTTCGGATCAGTGTTAGAGAAAATTTTGCGAAAAATATATGTGAGTAGAAGGCTGTTTGTGTGACTTGAGACTGGTGTTCCCTGATGTAGCACAATGATCAGTGATGTGTCCCTTATTATTTGTGGTATTTATAAATGATGTAGGTGTGAAAGTGGAGGGGGAGTGGCAGCGTGATACGCAAGTCTGTGTTTGACACAAATATTGGCTGGGTGTTTGGCAGTGAGGAGGACTTTTTTATGTAACAGGAAGATACAGATGGAATGGGCAGATGGGCGGATCAATGGCAGATGGAATGTAACCCTGATAAATATGAGGTGATGCACTTTGGAGGAAGGAACCAGACAGGAGAGTACACAATGAATGGCAGCACACCAGGAAGCTCAGAGGGTGCTTCTCCACGCATCCGTGAATGTAACGGGGGAGGATCAAAGGTTACGTAAGAAATCATTGGAAACAGTAGGCATAGCCTTTACTCATTGAGGCATAGATCACAAGAGATTTGTAGCACTTTGGTTAGGCCAAGATGGAATACTATTTGAGGTTCTGGGAGCCACATTACAGGAAGGATGTGATTTTTCTGGAGGGGGTACAGAGATACACATCCTGGCGGGGGCGTAGTTATCACAGATCACCTCACAATCATTAAACAGTATTAGGACGAGCACTTGAAGTGTCAAACCATTCATGGTTATGGAACTGATGTAGTAAAGTTCGAATAATATGGATCGTGCTGTAATTTCGATGCTATGCTTCTGTGATTGTATGGCTGTGGAAGGTCAATCATTGAACAGCTTACAACAGGATGTAATAGGTTTCAGAAGAGTACATTAACCAAGCGTGAAACGCAAAAGCTTCTCAAAGTACAATATACCAAGGTGAAATGTTGGAAAAGATAATTGTAGCTTCCTTACAGTCCAACATCAGCAAATGGAGAACAGGAAAATGGCAGGTTATGAAGCAAGTACTTCAGTTCTGCCTTCATGAAAGAAAAATACTAAAAAACTTTCAAGGGATTCTAGGTCTACTGAGAAAAAAAAAACAAGAAATACAATCAAATCAGTAAATAAATCAGTTTTGGAGCACATATTTGGAGTGAAATCTAATAAATCCCCATGGCCTGATAATCTATATATCTGATTCCTAAAGGAGGTGGCCATGGGAATAATGGATACTTTGCTTCCTGTCTTCCAAATTCCTGATGATTTTGACAGATTTGAGAGCAGCAAATATAACCCCAATATTTCTAAAGGAGGCAGAGAGACAGCAGGGAATTACAGTCTGCTTAGCATCAAAGAAGCAGTCAGGACAATACAAGAGTCTATTAGAAAGAATGCTTTGCCAGGGAACTTTGAGAATTAAATTAGTTTGAAAGTAATGAACATGGATCAAGTCAATGCCAAATTATTAAAGGTGAATCATATTTGAGAATCCGACTGGGAAATAAATTATGGCGAAGCAATAGATGCAGTGAATTTGGATTTTCAGAAACTATTTGATGAAGACCCAAGTCTAGTGTTGTGAAAATTCTACTCCTTTAACAAGGTCATGCTGTCCTTGTTTTATTTTTGAAGGATGAAAAAGCAGTGATTCCGAAATGTCTGGGTTTGACTGCTCTAAAATAAAAGCACGTACAATAAGGAGCAAGCTATGCTAGATCTGGTCCTGTGTAATGAGACAGGAATAACTAATAACCTCATAGTTAGAAATCAACTTGGAAGGAATGATTACAGTATGGTTGAATTTAAAATACAGATGGAGAGTGTGAAGATAAAATCCAATACCAGGGTCCTGTGCGGAAACAAGGGAGACAACAAAAGAATGAGGGCGGACTTGGCTAAAGTCGACTGAAAACACAGACTTTACAGTGAGAGTTGACGAGCAGAGGAGGATTTTCAAAGGAATCTTTCAAAGTCCGTAGCAAAAGTATATTCAGTAAAAAGGAAAGACTGTGAGAAAAGGGGTAATCTGCATCGGGTGTCGAAACAATAAGCAAGGCTACCAAGTTTAAAGAGAAGGCAGGCAAAGTGGCCAAGAACAGCAGGAACCTAGAAGATTGGAAAAACATTAAAGGTAAACAGAAAGCCACGAAAAGAGCTATAAAGAAAAGTAGGATAGAACACAAGATACTAGCACAGAATCTGAAAAGAGATTGCAGATGATTCCCTAAATATATAAAATGAAAATGAGTGGTTAACGTAAATGTTGGTCCTTTAGAGGATGAGAAGGAGCACTCAGTTCTAGGATATGATAAAATGACTGAGGGATTGAGCAGTGATTTTGCATCGATCTTCCTAGTGGAAGACACTAATAACATGCCAGTAACTGACAAAGAGATGAGGGTAGGTGAGGACATGTGCATAATCATTATTACGTAGGAGGTAGTGTTGGGTTAGCTAATAAATCTAAAGGCAGACAAGTCCCCAAATCAAATGCATTCCAGGGTACTAAAAAGATTGGGGGGAGAAATAACAAGTGCATTTGTGGTAATTTTCTAAAATTTGCTGAACTCTGAGGCAGTCCCAGCAGATTGGAAAACAGCAAATGAGATGCCACTGTTTAATAAGGCTGGTAGATAAAAGATTGGGAATTATAAACCAGTTATCTTAATCTGTGCAATAGGGAAGATGCATGAGTGTATTATCAAGGGAAAAATAGCAAGGCATTTTGACAGAAACCGGCCCATTGCGCAGACACAGCATTGGTTCTTGAAGGACAGGTCATGCGTAACAAGTATTTTGGTAATGTATGGAGACATTATGAGCAAGGTAGACAACCAATATGGTGTATCTTGGTTCCAAAAGGTCTTCGACAAGGTGCTGGACAATAGACTGCGGCAGAAGATAAAGATGGCGTTATGGGTAAAGTATTAGTATGGATAGAAGATTGGTTGACTAACAGGAAGCAAACGGTGGGTCTAAATGAGTGCTATTCATATCTAGCAATCAGTGACTAGTGGCGTGCTTCAGGGATCAGTGTTGGGACTGTAATTATTCACAATTTATATAAATGTTGTGGAGTTGGGAGCATCCGTAGTGTGTCAAAGTTTGCAGATGACACGAAGATGAGTGGCAGAGCAAAGTGTGCAGAGATCGAGAAACTTTTTAAGGGGAACACAGATACTTTGACTGAGTAGGCAAATGTCTGGCAGATGGAATACAATGTCAGTAAATGTGAATCCATCCATTTTGTTCGGAGTACCAGTAAGAAGGATTATTACTTGAATGGTAATATGTTGCAGCATGCTGCTGTGCAGAGGGACCTGGGTGTCCGTGTGCACGGATCACACAAGGTTGGTCTGCAGGTTCAGCAAGTACTGAGGAAGGAAAATGGTATGTTGTCTTTCGTTGCCGAAGAGATTCAATTTAAACTCAGGGAAGTGATTTTCCCGCTGTACAGGGTGCTGGTGAGGCCACACCTGGAGTATTGTGTGAAGGTTAAGCCGCCTTAATTGAGAAAGAATGTACTGGTATTGGATGGGATGCAGAAGAGTTTCACTGGGTTGAATCCGGAGTTGAGAGATAATTTCTTGCTTTTTCAGATAGTTACGTTATTCTATCTGCTATCCTCTTCTATTTGTGTTTCATTCAGCTGCATCACTCCTGGACTATCCACCTTAAACCTGCTTAAGTCAATGAGCAAAGGCTGGGTCTTCGCTACTTCCTTGAAATGATTTGAGGAGGCCTGTCCTGGTCCATAACAGTGTGTAACAGCTAGATCTAATATTCTGGCATGGGTTGAGAATGGGAGAGTTTAAAGGAAAAAGTGAATCAGTATAAACAGTTCTATATATTTTGGAGTGGAAATCAATGACTAGCATGATAATCCAGGAATTGACGTTTGGACCCCAGCTATTCAGAAAGCATGTCAAACATTTGTTCATGGGCATTGTATGTAATCTTTCCAAATCTGCTGATGGCCCCAAATTGAGATTGTGAGTGGGTAATGAGGATGTAAAGAAGTTCAAAGGTGATTGAGACAATTGCAGGGAATGGGCAAATACGTGGAAGGTGAAGAACAATGTGGATAAACGTGGCATTGAGCACATCGGTTGGAAAAATATAGAATAGTGGTTAGCATTTCAATAGGAATTGGTGTAAATCTGTTGCTCTGTGAAGAGACTTATGTGTATACTTTTGTTGACTTCTTCACCAAATTGACGGACTGAAGTTCCTACTTCATTTTTTTTTAATCCAGATAGTTAATCACTTCAAAGGATATAGAGTATGCAGTGTTTGGGAAGAGTCAATTAAAGAGTTGTTTGGCCAAAAAACAGAGTGGAGAAGGCTCAACGGCTTGGATGATCTACACCTTTCCCGATGTTTCTGTGCAGTCTGTGGGAAAGCTCTGTAAATGTTGTTACAAACTCTCAGATGTTAGGAAGGAGGTCTGTGTTTCCATTTCCTTTTCCGATGCAGAAGCTGGTGCCCGGTGTTCTGTTCGGGTTCACCTTTTAAGACCTCGAAACAGTTTGATACAATGGCCTTGCAGTTTCGGAGACGACTGATGAGTTTACCACATGGCTGTGTATCTGGAGTCACATTTACGCAAGACTAAGAAAGCACAGGAGATTCACTTCCTAAAAGTACAATGTGGAAGAAAATTTATGTTGACAATTAACATGGGCTTCCATGTCAGTATTACTGGCACCAGACTTTACAGCTCGATATTTTATTAATTGCTTCTAACTTCCACCAGCTGCCAAAGCATTAACCTGGTCGAGATTAGTAATCCAGTAACATTTCCATAACAGCACCATCTCCATATGGGGACCTATGGGACACCACACTGAGCTGGTTATTTCTTTGCTGTTTGACATCTCTGGCAGAAAGAACTTTCACTGATTTGATTGTCGTGATGAGAGTGAGGTGGTGGTGGTAATTGGTCAGCTTGTAATTATTCCCCTCTTAGGGGATGGGACATATTTGAGAAATTTTCCACATTGCCAGGGAGATGTCAGAGTTGGAGCTTGAATGATACTGCGTCCCCAGTGACACGGCATGTTGTGCAACACAAGTCTTCAGTCCTTTTGCAAGAATGGTGTCAGGGCCCATTGCCTTTGTCGTATCTAATGTGATCTGCTGTTTCTTCATGTCACGTGCAGCGAATCGAATTGTTTGAAGACTGGTATCTGTGATTCTGTGGGCGTTATTCAAGCAACACCTCTGGCTGAGGATGGTGCAGAGGTGGCATCCTTGTCTTTTACACTAACGTACAGGAAGCTTCCATTCTTTCGAGGAATGGTAGAGCAATAGCTTCAGCAATAGCTGTTGCGATGTTAGTCGAATAACCTCAGTAATGTTCTGGTGATCTGAGGTCGAATCCTGTTACAGTAGATGGTGGAATTCAAATCCAATACATGTTTGGGATTAAGAGTCTAATGATGAGATCATGAATCAATTGCCAATTGGAGGACAAACCAATCTGGTTCACTGATGTCTTTAAGGAATGGATACTGCCATCCATACCTGCTCTGGATACATGTAGCTCCAGAACCATAGTAATGTGGTTTACTCTTAACTACCATCTGGGCAATAGGTGACGCACTAATCCCATTGAACAATGTTGTTTTTAAATAATATTTGTGGTGTCCTCTTTAATCGTCAGTTGTTTTATAGTTCAACTCCATTTCTGACTGGATGTAGCGGAACTGTAGAGCTTCTATCTGATCTGGTTACTTTGTAATCATTTCGCCCTCTCTCTCAGATATTAGTCCTGCTGTTTGGAATGTAAGTACAGTAGCCAAGTGCGGTAGTTTTTAATGGATTGTCATCAGTTTTAGGTATACATGGTTCTGACCCTAGTACATTCGCCAACTGGTCTCTGAAACATCGATCAGATTAATGGGAATGATAGACTGAGGGATTATCCTGGGCATAAAGTTACAGATTGTGATTCAATACAATTCTCCTTCTGCCCAGCTGTGATCGACAGTACCACATGAATTCCCAGTTTTGAGCTTCAATTTCTGCATTACAATTCAGCCGTCTATCCCCAAGTTCACACCGTGACCCATTCACTGATGACACTATGACCTACTCTGGTTTCGGATGTGGTATCACTTCCATTTTTGTATTCTCATTCTTCTGAGCGTTTGTCCATGATGTCACCCCTCTTAAATGTCATGATTCTCAAAACCCCTAAGCACATTCTGACAGGCAGCACCGTGCATCCGTGGTTAGCGCTACTGCATTACAACACTACGGACCCAAGTTCGATTCCATCCTTTGGCGACTTTCTGTGTGGAGTTTATACATTCTGCATGGGCTTCTTCCAGGGGCATTGATTTCTACCCACAGTCCAAAGAAGTGCAGTTTAGGTGCATTGGCCTTGTTCAATTATCCATTGTGTTCAGGGATGCGTAGGTTGGGTCCATTCGTCAGGGGTAAGTGTAGTGTATGGAAATGGGTCTGGTTGGTTTAGTCTTCAGAGAATTGTTGTGAACTTGTTGGGCCGAAGAGCCTGTTTCCACACTGTAGGGATCCTAATTCTAACATTCATATGGATCTTTTCCCTTCCAGTCGTGCCATCTTCGGTGTTTAGATTGAATGTGTTTCTCTCCATGGTTTTCATTAAAAGCTCTGAAACATCAATGATGCCAGACTTATGTCGTTTCAGAACCAATTAATTTCTACATCTTGCATTATTGTTCACTCCCCGGTGTATGACGCTCCATGATGGACAGGACATTTGAGCAGCTTGGACACACGTCTTTCAAGCTGTTCGAAACCAGAAATTGCTGAATACATTCAGCAGATGGAGCAGTATCTGTGGGGACAGAAATAAAGAGACATTGTTTCAAGTGCAGCGTGACCCTTATTCAGAACTGAAAAGAACTCCTTAATCCCTTGAAAAAAGTGGACAAAGGATGATGGGAAACAGAGCATGTGGAGATGAAATGCCACAAAGGAATGAGCTTTTAATTGTGGTGAAAGAGAAACAGATGTAAAATGGGTGTAAATTCAAGTGTAAATGGGAGAAATGGATTCTCTCTACTGAGTGCAAGATAAACAAGTCACAGATAAGGTCATGGGGAAACCAGGAAGCAGACGTCTGAAAAATGGAGAACAGCCATAATGGGGTTAGGTTGTATAATTATGGAGTTGAATATTAACGCCTACAGGCTGTAATGTATCAAAGTGTAAAATGAGGTGTTACTCAAGCTTGGATTGTGCTTCTTTGGAACATTATAGCAGCTCAGGACCGAAAAGTCAACATGAGAACAACGTAGGTTATTGGAATACGAAGCAAGGGGAAGGTCAGGATTATTCCTACAGACAGAGTGTAAGTGTTCCTTTAGACACTCTCTGTTTGTTCTCCCAAGTGTAAGGGAGACTGCATTGTGAGCAGCAATGACAGGAGACTGGATTGAACGAATACAAGTGGCATGCTGCTTCAACTGGATGTCGTGATTGGGGCCTTAGAGAGTGAGGAGTGAAGAGGTGAATGGGCAAGTGTTGCACCTTCAGCAATTGCATGAGTAGGTGCCATGGGTAGAGTGGTGAAGTGTTCAGGGTGTTCAGGAATGGTCCCCGTGAAATGCTGACAGTGGACGTGAGGGGAAGATGCGTTTGATGGTGTAGTCCTGCTGGAGGTGATGGAAGAGGCAGAGGAGGATTCCATGAATGTGGATTCTAGTGCAGTAGGAAATGATGACAAGGGGAGATATATTATTGATCTGGGAAGGAGAGGACGGACTGAGGGCGACACTGTGGCCGATTGAAGAGTGACGGCTGAAGTACCTGTCCACCGGAGTTAGGGGATTTTTGGTTTGAAGAAAAAGGAGGTCACGTCAGAGGCAGTTCACTGGAATGTGACATCATCAAACAGAAACAACAGAGATGGAGAAACTGGGAGAATGGAGTCAACCTCCGCTGATCATGTATTCAGCCATATGCATAAGTTCCTCCTGAATGATTCAAAAGAACCAAATATTTAAATTGAGGATTTCTCACTCTGGTCTGAAGAGACATGTGGAAATAGACCCAGAGGAAGGTCAGTGGACATACAGGAGCAGATATTCAAGCAGATATCCTATAACGCTCAGGAATTACAGTTTCTGTTCAAAAAGAAGGACTCGGAAGAAGATGAACCGCCCGTGGTTGACACAATCTGTCAAGGATACTATTCAATCGCAAATTAACGAGCATTAGTGTGTGCCCAGATTTAGGGTGTATATTAGAGGGACAATGAGCAGATGCTGGGCATGAATTTCAGCTGTACTTCCTGAATTACCCCCAGAAACCCCTGCCATTGCTGCTCCATCCTCTCCCTGTTCATCTCCCCTTCCTGATACCAGGTTATCCCTCTCCAATATGGAGCACATTCTATCACATTATGGTTCCCATCTGAGGCTTTTTGATCAGGTCTAACTTCCCCGCACGAGCATCAAGCTGTGTTTTGTGCTGCCACTTTGCCTTTGGTCTCACTGTGTCTCGGCCTCTCCATTCATGTTGTTTTACACCTCCCACTCACATCTCATTCCGGAAAGTTCCCTTCTTGGAGTAAACCTTATTTAAAACACCTACGTTCCCCCCCACCCCCACCCGCACTGAATTCACACTGTGATCCAAATTTCAACAAGTACACTCAGCCTTCATCTCACTCTGCGAAAGGCAACTGCATACTTACCGTGTGGTATAAGAATTCCCTTTCTTACTTGGATTTTGCCAGATATACGCTTTCAGTGTAGGGATCATTACCCTCTTTCGACAAACAAATTCAAGTGTTTGACTTTCTAATGGAACTGGTAAGGATTTCATGCTGTCTTAGTATTGTTACTTTGAGATAAAACAAATCACAGTATGAAGTTTTATCTGTGTTGTTTACCTGTCATTTTGAATATTGTTTCAAATTTGCAATGCTTACGATTAAATGCTTGTTCTTGAAGTTAGTATTAGATGGAGTGGAGGAGGTTGAAAAGTGACCGTTATAGAAGTTTATAAAATCATGAGAGTCAGGGATTGGGTGGAGAGCCAAGGTATTTTCCCCCGGAGGGGGGGGGAGGGGAGGGGTTCAAACATAGAGTACATCGTTTTAAGGTGAAAGGGAGAAGATTTAAAAGGGCCAATGGTGACACCTTTTCACATATAGGGAGATGTGTGTATGGAATGAGCTGCAAGAGGAAGAGTGGTAGATGAAAGCATAGCTACAACATTTAAAATACATTTGGACAAATATAAATGGGAAACGTTTAGAGGCATATGGGATGCGTGAAAGCAGATGGGACTAGTTTAGTAAAGCATGGACATGTTGGACCAAAGGGTCTGTTTTGCCTGATGTGACTGTATGAATCTAGAAAGCGAGGAAAAGGGGGAACAAAAGATATTATGTAAGTAAATTGGCAAGAAATATAAAATCAAGCATCGCAAAATTTTCTGCGAATATAAAAAACGTTCAAAATAAGTGTGTGACCTCAGGTAGAAATGAAGAATGGAAGGTATATTGAGGTCGTTTGGAGGGTGTGACTGGGGAAGTGACAACAGGGAACAGGCAACAATTGCTACAGTACTTTTCATTGTTCCTCACAGGGGAAGGCACTGTAAGCATGTCAATGATATAAACAAAATGTTAATAGGAGGCAAGTTTGTGAACTGACTGTAACAAAAGGAACAAAGTTTTTTGGCAAACAGATAAGAGTAAGGGTAGACCGGTCAGCAGTAATTCACAGTTGTTTTTATTTTTAAAAAGTGGTTACAGAGTGGCTGGTGGTACTGTGTGAAAGATTCCATAACTCTCTGGATTTCAGGAGTATTCCAGCGAAACTGGAGAACCTCCAATGTGGCGCCTGCCTTCAAGAAATGAGCGAAACAGAAAGCAGGAAACATTTAGCCTAACCATTATTACTGGGAATCTGCGAGAGTCTATTATTAAGGCAAGAACTGAAGGGCATTCAGAAAAGCTTCACGCAGAATCAGCATGGTTTTGTGAATGGGAAACTATATTTTGCCTGCAAAGTTATTCTGTGAGCCCTGAAAATGTAACAAGCGGACTTGATAAAACGGAACTGGTAGGCATTTGGCTTTCCAGAGATTTTCCACAAGGTATCACAAAATAAAGGGTCTTACACAAGACAGAAGCTCATAGTGTTACAGTCAATGTATTAGCATGGCATGACGGATGGTTAACACATAGAAATCAGAAAGTCCGGATTATTGGATCGTAATGATAAAGACATATCTGCTGGCGTATCATAAATGCCAGTCCGATAGCATCAGTTATTTATAGTCTATTCTGACAGCCTGACGGTGGGAGCTGAATGCAATAAACATCTGAGTTTGAGGATGACACTGCGAACCAAAAAGCAGGCTGTTATTTCACGTAGAAGGCTCCCAACAAAGGAGCAATTAAAAGGGATTGGAGTGTTCCTGTGTATGAAATATAAAGTCAGCGTGGTGTTGCAGCAAGTAACTGGGTTGATACAGTACGCAGGTTCCTGGGATGAAAGGGTTGAATTATTGAATACATCTAAAATGGTGAGGCGATTATTCATTGTGCTTGAAATGAATGAGCGTGATATTACTGAAACGTAAAGGATACAGAGGGGGCTTGACAAGGTAGATGCTGTGAATGTGTTTCCACACCTGGGCAGAATCTCTAACTCAGGGACAGAATAAGGGATATCGATTACAAACTGAGATACAAAGAAATGTCTTATTTCAGAAGGTCGTGAAGTCTGAATTTCACTAACCCAGAGAGTTGTGGAGGCTGGGTCACTGACCCAGAGAGTTGTGGAGGCTGGGTCATTGAACGATTTTACAGATGGGCCGGATTGGATTTTGACATATCAGCGAGTTGAGGGATGTGAGGGGTTAGCAGGAAAGTGGAGTTGAGCCCTGGAGGTTGAGAAAACCTCCCCTCTATGGTGACCTCTGTCAGTGTGGGGAATTGAACCTGTGCTATTGGCCTCCCTCTGCATCACAAACCAGCCGTCCAGCCAACTGAGCCTGTGTGACTGTTTCAGACAGAAACACTCACAGACAAAGGGCAAGAGAAACTTTCATAACAAGGAAAAAGGTACAATTCAGGTAACGGTCAAGGTACCAGCTGGGGATAAAAATGTTTCCTGCTGAAAATTGTGGAAACAAGTGTTTAGATGCTATCTTGAGCTGAATGAAATAAGGTGACACAAGCAAAATAACCAGAATAATAATTGTGTTTAGATATCGACAGCTATTAAATAACAGTATATTTCTGATTGGTCTGTGTGATGCATGCTTACCATTGCACGAAAATAGAAAGCTGATTGGATATATTGGTAGGAGAGTCCGTCACCGTGGGAAATGCCTCAGGAACACATACTTCAAAAAAACCCAGAATAAAAATTACTGGGTGTTGTCTAGTCAGAGACAGGAAGCCGGGGGCTGAATGCATGAAAGTTCCTATAAAATGGAGCTCAGGAGACAGTCAGATCACTCTCAATCTTATTAAATGGTAGAGCACATTTGAAGGACGGAATGGGCTCATGATGGATTTAAATTTCGTGTGCATGTAATTTTAATTGTTAAGAAACACACTGTTCCTTTCCCTCATGTTTTCCACACTGGGGCACTTTCATTCACCTGAAACTGGGAATTGTTTGGAACGGTATCTGGAACATTCCATAATCATCACTCTCCAGAGCATTCTATAAATGAGTGGGGGTATCACAGAGGCTAGAGAGAGAGATAGGAGGGGGAGATGCTGGAGCATGAGCCTTGTTCAGGGGAAGGTGCTATAACAGATATACAGTGAATGTGAGGAAGCAGAGAGAGAATACAGTGACCCTTATCCTGACAGAGTGGGGAAGGTTATTGATGCTTGTCCTGTATTGCTGGATATTTCTTCAGACCGCAGATACTGCACTGAGCTGAGTGGGGAGCTCAGACCATGCTCGGTGGGTCTGGTGGTGTGATTTCCTTTGAGAAGAGAATGGTCCCCCTCTCTACTACCCCATTCTCCAGGACATCAATCCCTCTGTCGACAAACCCGTGTTGTAATTGCCCTTAATGGATGGATAGAGCTCTTAAAGGTAGTGGAACCAAGGGTTACGGGGATTTGGCAGGAACAGGATACGGATTGTGGTTGATAAGCCATAATCATAATGAATGTTGGTGCTGGCTCGAAGGGCCAAATGGCCTACTCCTACACCCATTGTCTATTGTCTATTAACTATTGTCTCATCTGCCATGCTCGGCCTAAACTGGGCAGGGTATCTCCGAACTGAGAAAGCTCAATTATTTGCCCACTGGCGTTTATTTTTGGCATCAATGACAGGGATCGCGGAATATCCAGGGATTTCCGGCGATGGTGAATACCTCCAACCATGATGAGTGGAAGAATCAGGCTGGCATTGAATCACACCATGCGGTGGGTTGGATAGTTAATGAGGTGAGTTCGATAAGATAGCACCAGGAAACTCGCTCAGTCTCATACAGCCAGTCCCTCTGCCACACAATGAAAATGACACTGAGAGAAATTAGTGTTAGATTCAGCCCAGAGTCAAAGACTCCGCAGACCCCACTCCCAGGTACAAAGCAGCAGAACAAATCCTCATCCAAAATTCTCTATCATCTAAACTCACACCAATATCCCATTCCCCCATCATTCCTGGTAATGTTGGCTTATGTTGTCAGATGCTATCGACATGTCTGAATTCAGAATTTTGAAACCAGTGAACATACCTTTTCATGAGACTGTTTCTCAATCCCCACCCCCACATCACCCTCCCCCCCCCCCCACCAAACCCCAGGCCCCACCCGCGTCTATATCCCAAACTACTTTCATTTACAGTCGTGCAATTCTACTGCATGGAGACAGACCCTTCAGCCAGAACTGGTCCATTCTGACCAAAATGTCGGTCCACATTCACTCCATATTCGTGCACGTGGCCCATATCCTTCTCAGCCTTTCATATACATGTGTTTTTCGAACAAAATGCTGCGAGATTTTGTAACATCGAGAAAGGAATCAAGAAAAATCTCGCTGAATCTACCATTCAACTCACCACGGTGCTCAGTTTTTACACAGAAACAGTTTGACTGCAGCTTAGAACCAAGAAGGAGAAGCAAACACTGGGGGGAGATGTGCATGGAAGGCAATGCTGCAGGGAAAGCTTTGCTTATGTTGTAATTAGGAAATTATATACACATGAATTTGCAGGAAAAACTCAACGGGTTTGGTTGCATCTGAAGGAAGAAAGTCGAAAGTTGTGGCCCCCGAAGAGCACAGCTGTTTAGGCAGAATCCGAGGAGCAGGAAAGACTATGTTTCAGGCATAAATCCTTCATCAGGAATTCACTTTAGAATTCAGTGCATTTGCAGTTGTCACTTTCTCGCAATCCTTTGTCAGGAGAGAACTAAGTCAATGTTTCAAATCTGGGAAGTCTTCAACTGAAAAGTATTGTTTACCGATCTCCAGTGTATACTGCTCTTTGTTTTATTTTAGATCAGCAATTATCTTGCATGTTGCAGTATTAATGGAACACTTGATCTGGAAAGGAGGGGAAGGAATGAGGGCAGATATGCAAGAAATGTGTCAGTCACAGCTTAAGGCCCTGTCCATTGGATTGTGAATCCTGGGGAGAAGGGAAAGGAGGGCTTGGCAGAGGCTCCACGCTGGAATTCGACATCATCTGAACAGATGTGACAGATCCAGAGACAGTGGGAGAAATCACTCACTCGGATGGTCGTTAGGTGGCAAAGTGGCCAAAACTACTGCCTCAGACCACCAATGACCTTGGTTCGATTCCACCTTTTGGTGATTCTTTGTGCGGTGTTCGCAATTTCTCCCAGTGTTTGTTTGGGTTTCCTTCGGGTGCTTGGTTTTCCTCCCACAGTCTAAAATACACAGGATAGGTTCGGTAGCCTCACTAAACTGCAGGTTAGGTGGATTGTCTAAGAGAAATGTCGAGTTACAGGAGTAAAGTATGGGTGTGTTGGTCAGCATGTTATCTGAAGCGTCAGTGTGGACTCGATGGGCCAAATGGCCTGTTTCCACACTGCAAGGTTTCCATAGTTTCTATTTAGCTGCCTGTGTTTGGAAACACTTCCCAGGATCCTGCCTACAAGTGCTGACCCAATTTGGCTCACAAAAATGTTACACCATCCGTTTGTCTGACATTAACTCCATCAGCCACTCCTTGGCACTTTGGCACATCTTATCAGGGTTCCGTTTTACTCTGAGTTAATTTTTTTTACTATCCACTACTTCACCAATTTTGGTGTTACCTGTAAACTCACTAACCATTCCTACTCATATTCACATCCAAATCATTTACATAAATGACAAAACTCGTGAGATCCTTGTGGCAGACTGCTGGTCACAGGCCTCCAGTCGAAATAAAATATGTTGCACCAGCATTACCTTCATCTCTTACCTTTGAGCGAATTAACTACAACTCTCCCTGTATTCCATGCGATCTAACCATGCTTAACAGTTTACTACGTGGAACCTTTTAAATGCCTTATTAAAGTCCATATTCTATTCCACAGTTCTATTTTTGTGCCTTCATCGATCTTATTCGTCACTTCTTTAATAAACTAAATCAAATTTGTGAGACAAGATTTCCAACATGCAAAGTCATGTTGACTACCACTAATCAGAATTTACTTTTCCAAACACAAGTAAACTCTGTCCCTCAGAATTCCCTCCAACAACTTACCCACCAATGACATCAGGACCAGCGGTCTATAGTTTCCTCACTTTTCCTTACCAACTGTTCTTAAATAATGGCAAAACCTTACCTGTGGCTGTCCATGATAAAAGTATCTCAGCCAGATATCAAACAATGGCTTCCCTAGCTTCCCATAAGATTCTGGGGTACACCTGATCAGGTCATAGAACACAAAACAGTGCAGCACAGTACAGGCCCTTGAGCTGTTGATGTTGTGCCGGCAGTTTCTCCAACTCTAAGATCAGACTAACCTATGTGCCCTTCATTGTACTAACTTCCAAGTGCCTATCCAAGAGTCACATAAAAGGTCAGAGGGAGTTATGCACCTTAATGCCTTTTAAGATGGCCAGCTCCTCATCTTCAGTAATATGGACACTTTTCAAGATATCACCATTTATTTCCTCAAGTTCTCTACCTTCCATATCGCACTCCAAAGTAAATCCTGATCCAAAATAGTTATGTAAAATCTCACCAATCTCCTGTAGTTCCACACATAGGTCACTTTGCTGATCTTTAAAGGGTCCTGTCTTCTCCCTCGTTACTCTTTTGACCTCAATGCATTGGTAGAATCGCTTTGGATTGTCCCTTACATTATTTTCGAAAGATATCTTATGCCCCCAGTTTACCCTCCTGATTTCCCTCTTGAGTATTAGCCTAGAGCCCTGGCACTCCTCGATTGATTCATTCGATCCCTCCTGTCTATACCTATCATATGCTTCCATCTTTTTCTTGAACAGAACCTCAATTCCGCTCGCCATCCAGCATTCCCGACACCTACCAGCCTTGCATTGCTCATGAACTGGAACATACTCTCTCTAGACACTGTAATCTCATTTGTGATGGCCTCCAACTTTCCTGCCACGAGCTTCTCCCAAGCAGCTTTTGAAATTGCCAATATAAAGCGTTCAAAGTTGGCCTGATTCAATTTGGAACCTTACCATTTATGTCAGGACTGTTCTTCTCCATAAGTATTTTAAAACTGATAGTTACTGATTAACAGGCTCAAGAAGCAGAATGGCCTCCTCCTGTCCCTCTGTCACAGACTCAATATTCTGAATGACCTCCTCCTGTCCCTCGGCAACAGACTTGAGAAGATGAATGGCCTCCTTCTGTCTCTCTATAACAGGCTCAATGGACTGAATGGCCACCTCCTGTCCCTCTGTCACAGACTCAATATTCTGAATGACCTCCTCCTGTCCCTCGGCAACAGACCCGAGAAGCTGAATGGTCTCCTTCTGTCTCTCTATAACAGGCTCAATGGGCTGAATGGCCACCTCCTGTCCCTCTGTTACAGGCTCAATAGGCTGATTGGCCTCCTCTTGTCCATTTTCAATATACGTGAGAGGCTGAATGGTCTACTCTTATCCCTCTGCAACAGACCTGAGAGGCTTTATGGCCTCCCACTGTCCTTCTGTAACAGGGGCGAGAGGCTGAATGGTCTCCTCCTGTCCCTCTGTGACAGACACATGGGCACAGAATTACCTTCTCCTGTTCCTGAGCAGTAGTCTCAATGCTCTGAATGATGTCACAAGGAGTAGCACTGCACAACGCCAATGGACAACAAATAGTGGACACTGGTTTATTGTCTATGGAAGTGTCCCCACTGGTCACCTTATGCAGCTAGTTTGTTATGTTATCTCTATCTCCCTTTATTAACAGTATTTAATATAAACAGTCCCACATACACAGAAGAAAGAATAAGAAGATTGAAAGATTTATCGAACTTCCCTAAGCAACGCCCATCTATTCCACGCAGACTGAGTAAATGTTCCCTTTTATGGGGTAGGAAAAGTTACGTAAGGAAGGGGTTAGCTGAGCCTTTTTGCTTAGTGAGTGTGCTTAATGCCAGTCTCTATGGATTGTCATTATCCCAGTGGAGGAGTTCCATCTTTTAATGATAAACGGGTTCCGTTGATTGTGCTATGCCACAGAATGAGTGGGAGCATCACTGACATCATTAATAGGGATCGGCAGCTCAAGAGAGGCAGTGGGGAGAGATCAGAATGAGAGCACAAGTGTCTGGAATGTTCCAGCAATGAATCAGAATGTGAGTACATTAGACTGGAATGTTCAAACAACGTTTCACAATCTGAGAATATTAGGCTGGAATGATTCAAGAATGGACAGGAGTTTATATTGGGATGTTTGGTATCTTTCTACATATTATGATCGATGGTCATTATTGTGGCGGATCGAATATGCACTTTACATTATTCAATATTTTTATTATCCAATCCTGGCTTTCGTTGGTGTCCCTGGTAAGTCTCAATGTTCAGTCATTAATTTTATAAATCATGATTGACTGTAATACTGTCCTTTAATAGATTCTACTATCATTCTCGCTGTTATTGTTCCTGCTGAGTCTCTAAATTGAGATGTTCACTTTACAAACCATTATTAACTGCAGCAAGAACTTGTTAATTCACTCTCTCCCAACTTGCTTCTGGCAGTGTTACTCATGGGTCTTTCTGTTGACCTGTCCAGTTTCAACTGGGAAACATGAGCCATTGTATCACTGCCCTTGCTGCATAAATATTGAAAGCATTGACGTCACTACGTTCTGTTCTGGTTACAGACTGCATTTCGTCCCTCTGACTACATCCCATCCCCGGCCAATACTGAGGCTGAAATGCACTGGCATAGTCTACACAGCTCCCCATGCTGGGCAGACAGTCCAGCTTACAGAGTAATACACTGGCACGGTCTGCACTGCTCCCTGTGCTGGGTAGATAGTTCAGCTTACTGAGCAATAGCTGAAAATGTGTTGCTGGAAATGCGCAGCAGGTCAGGCAACATCAAAGGAGCTGGAGAATAGACGTTTCGGGCATGAGGCCTTCTTCAGGAAGAAGGGCTCATGCCTGAAACGTCGATTCTCCTGCTCCTTGGATGCTGCCTGACCTGCTGCGCTTTTTCAGCAATACATTTTCAGCTCTGATCTCCAGCATCTGCAGCCCTCACTTTCTCCTTACTGAGCATTACACTGGTACAGTCTGCACAGCTCGCCATGCTGGGCATGTAGTTCATTCTACTAACCAATACATTGGCATAGTCAGCAGAGCTCCCCAGTTAGTCCCACTGCCCTGTCTTTTTCTCCATATTTCACCAACATGGCCTATTTCTATCTTAATTATCTGTTTCTATCTTTAATGTGAATTTTTTGTCCCTCTGGACTTGCCCTGGCTTTGGGTTTTGGCTGCCTAATGTATCGAGTGCTGACATTAGGAAACTCAGAAACAATGAAATGGTGTGTGTGGACTGTTGTTCACTTCCCCGTGTGTCCCATGTTCCATGTTATATATGCAATCCTGCAGTGCTCTTGCACTACACCCACACACATGGAAAAAAAGGTTGACAGTTTAATGATCCATGTTGGACAGGAGGGATTCAGCAGTTTTGACTCACGTCTTTGAAACTTAGGCTGTGCCTATCCTCTGAATGCCTGTGTTTGTCGCTCTCAGCTGATCGTGTTGGCAGTAACACGAGGAAGCCCTCGAGTATTTTTGTGAAGGAGCAGGCATCGAACTTGAGCCGGAGGCTGAGGTGACCGTATAGAGGTTTGCAAAATTATGAGCGGCATGGATAGAGTAAATAGACAAAGTATTTTCCCTGGGGTCGGGGAGTCCAGCAATAGAGGGCATAGGTTTAGGGTGAAAGGCGAAAGAGACCTAAGTGACAACTTTTTCACATAGTGTAGTACGTGTATGGAAAGAGCTGCCGGAGGAATGGTGGAGGCTGGTACAATTGCAACATCTAAGAGGCATTTGGATCGGTATATGAATAGGAATGGTTTGGAGCGATATGGGCTTGGTGCTGGCAGGTAGGACTAGGTTGGGTTGGGATATCGGGTCGGCAAGGACGGGTTGGACCAAAACGTCTGTTTCCATGCTGTGCATCTGTGTGACTCTGTGACTCTATGAAAATCTTCTGACTGACTCCTGTTGTTCAAAATTTAGTGGAGGTGTTGGGGATGGTTTGCTGGAGGTTGTGCAGTGAGCTGCCACAGACATTCAGGGAGACGTGAGGATTTTGTGACCCAACTCAGGATGGAGCATGGGGACTGTAGTTACAGTATCTGGGTCTGTAACATGAACAACAAATGGAGCAGAGGCTGCAGACTGTGGAAGCTCTGAAACCAGGGCGTGAGTCTGTGTGGGGAAAGGTATCTGCCAAATCTGTCTGTGTCTTAACGAGGACACACACACCTGACACCCTTGCATGCACATGTGCACACACACGCACACGCTCTTCACACACACACACACACACACACACACACACACACACACACACACACACACACACACACGCACGCACGCACACGCTCTTCTCTCTCTCACACGCACATACACGCTCTCTCTCTCTCACTCTTCCCCTACCCCCGTGCACGCACACTCCACATTTCTCACATGCACACACACAAATCTGTGGGGTGAATTTGAATTTTCAGATTTGCATTTGCAAGTACATTCTATTTTGTTTTCTAAAAAAACATGCACTTAGTAGGCAGTCAGCCAATGTGGCATTTTATAAAGTCCTGCCTTGGAAATAAAACCCGTCTGATTCTAAACAGCCTCCAAACATAACCTTCCCTGGTTTTGTTCCAGAGAGGTCACATCTTCGCAAACATAATAGATTTCTTTATGGAAGTGAAAATTGATAGTGAGGACAGGGCTGTAGATGTCATATACTGGACTTCGGTAAGGTTTTGACGAGGTAAGCTGATGAAGAAGGTGAAGTTGCAAGGGGTCCAGGGTCTACTAGCTAAATGGATGGAGAACAGGCTGAGCAGCATCAGACAGAGGATAGCTGTGGAAGGAATTTTCTCAAAATGAAGAACTGTTCTGTGTGCTGTTTCACAGGGTTTAGTGCTGGGACCATTATTGTTTATGATACGAATAAATGAACTGAAGGAATGTAAAGGTGGTCTGATAATAAGTTTGAAGATGGCACTAAGATTGGTGGAGTAACAGAAAGTGAACGGGACTCTCAGAGAATGCAGCAGAAAATAGATAGATTGGAGAGTTGTGCAGAGAAATGGCAAACGAAGTTCAATCTGGACAAATGTGAGATGATGCATTTCGGAAGATGCAATTCAAGAGTGAACTATAGGGTAAATGGAAAAAGCCCTGGGCAAAATTGATGTGCAGAGAGATTTGGGTGTTCAGGTCCATTGTTCCTTAGAGGGGCAGGTCGATAGAGTGGTCACGAAGGCATACAGCATTCTTTGCTTCCCTCATTCCACCATTTTAAGAAGGGAAGAAAAGGGATAGAGGCGAAATAAAGACCAGTTAACTTGTCATCCACAGAAGGGAATCTGTTGGAATTTATTGTGTACAAGAGATGACAGGTCATGTTACAATTGTGTACGGCTTTGGTTCGACAACATTTGGAATAGTTCATACAGTTCTGATCGCCACATTACCAAAAAGATGTGGATGCTTTGGAGAAGGTACAGAGGAGTTTCACCAGGATGTTGCCTGGTATTGGAGGGAACTGGCCATGAAGAGAGGTTTGGTAGATTAGGATTATTTTCATTAGACTGACGGAAGATCGGGGGACTGATTGAGTTCTATAAAATCATGAGAGGTATAGACAGGGTGGATAGCAAGACACTTATTGCCAAAGTAGGGTACTCAATTTCTAGTGGTCAGGAATTCAAGGTGAGGGGGAAAGGTTAATGGGAGATACGTTAAGAAAGTTCTTTACACATAGACTGGCGGATGCCTGAAACGCAATGCCAGCGGAGGTGGTAGACGTGGTCACGATAGCGACAATTAATATGTATGTAGACAGATACATTAAAGGGTAGGGAGCAGAGGGATACAGATCCTTCGAAAATAGGTGACAAGTTTAGATAGAGGATCTGGGTCAGTGCAGGCTTGGCGGGCCCGAAGGGTCTGTTCCTGTGCTGCATTTTTTTTGTTCTTGGTAAATACTGGCGAAAAATGTCTGTTCATATTCGAAAGGAAAATGAAACAGGCCAAATGTGGCACAGTGAATGTATGGACAGGATTTTTTTTTTGTAGGGAACAGAAAAGGGAGACGAAACTGTTACATTATGTCTGTCTTCACGGACAAAGATCCAGACAATATTCCAAAAATACCATAGAACTTTTGTTACTAAACACTAAAATCATTCATACTAGTGACATGGTAGTAGTATACGACAACATATCTGGATTGAGGATTGGTAAGTCTGACAGACCAGATGTACTTCATACTGCAATTTCAGAGAAAGCAGCAATACACAGATGGATTGTATTGTGGATGACTGTATTTATTCGTATTCAATTTGAAAGGATATCAATGCATTCCAATGATTTAAGAAGGAAAGCGGGAGAGTGGAAAACTACAGACCAGTTTACTTGTCATCTACAGGAAGTCATCTTTTGCAATCTATCAGAACGAATGCGATATTGGACACTGAGAAAGTAATAACAAACTTCAAGAGAATTATTCTGCATTTATGAAAGGGTAGTTACAAACGTTTTGTTTGAAGATATATCTTGTAGACCTAAACATAGAGAAGCAATGGATGCGATATAGTCAGATATTCAGGAGGATTTTTAATCAGCACACACAAAAGATATGTCAGCAGAAAACATTAAAGCAAAGTGTATTGGGAGGAACATATACAAACAGGGAAGGTAAAAGTTAAGTTTGCCTTCATTTAAAGGGAATCCGAATACAGACGATGAAGTGTCAACTAGATTCAAAGCATTAACTTGCTCTCTCTTTACGGATGCTGTCTGACTTACTGTGATGTCTAGCATGTGTTAGTTTCAGTACAGATTCCAGCTTCTGCAGTACTTCATTCCGACTAGCAATAAAAACATTGTGCACTCGTTACACAGAGTGCTGGTGAGACTGCACCTGGAGCATTGTATACAATTTTGCTGTCTGGATCTAAATAAAATATACTGATCCCACATACTGAATGGACATTCTCCAGATTCATGCCTCAGAGGCAAGGTTTTCTCCTGACGAATTTTGGCCTGAGATCAAGGCGCCAATCTGTTTGTGAATCTGGTGAGCATTGATAGATTGATATATGAGTGCTTCATGTCTGCTTTACTTGGGAGAAGGATGATGCAGAGACAGAATTCCAGAAGATGGACTGAGAGGCTCTTGAGCAGGTTGATGTAAGATGTGTACAGGGCTTGCTTGATAGTTTTGGCTGGTATAAAATTGGACACGTCCCTAGGTCCAGCTCAGTTACACCTCAGGCTGCTGTTGGAGACAAGGGATGAAAGGCACTGATGCAAATGTTTAAATGCACTCTGGTCACAGGTAAGTTCTGAGGACTGGAAAACATCCTTTATGGGAAGGTTTGTAGAGATTAACCAGGGAACTACATACCAGTGAGTAGCAGATCAATGTGCGACAAACTATTGCGGAAAACAGGTGGCTGTTGAAGACTGTTTGTGTGTCAGTGCTATGTCCCTTATTATTTGTGGTATTCAAAATTGATATAGATGTGAATGTGAAGGGGCATGGAGACAGTGTAATAATTAGGTTTGTGTCTGACACATAGATTACTCGGGTGGTTGGCAGTGAGGAGGAACGTCTAACGTTACTGGAAGATACAGATGGAATGGTCAGATGGGCAGATCAATGGCAGATGGAATGTAATCCTGAGAAATATGAGGTAATGCACTTTGGAAGAAGAAACCAGACAGAGGAGGACCCAATAAATGGCAGCAGGCTCGGAATTTCAGAGGATGCTTCTCCACACATCCTTGAATGTGATGGAAATGGGTAATAGATTAGTTAAGAAGTAATTGGAGACAATAGGCATAGCCTTTACTAATCGAGGCATAGATTACAAGAGCTATATAGCAATTTGGTTAGGCTAAGATGGAATACTGTGTGCAGTTCAGGGCTGCACATTACAGGAAAGATGCGATTGCACTGAAAGTGGCACAGAGGAGAGTCACTACGATGTTCCCTGCAATGGTGCATATCAGCTTTAGAGAGAGGCTGGATAAGCTCGGGTTGTTTACTTTGGAGCAGAGAATACTAAGGGGAACGCGATTCCGTAGGGTAAGATTATGAAGGGCATGGACAGGGTGGATAGACAGCAGTGGTTGCTTGAAGTCAGAGGGTCAAGAACACAGGAGGACACTTTTAAAGTGAAGGGTTTGAGGTTTAGAGAGGATTTCAGGATGGTTTTTCACCCAGAGGATGTTGGTGTCTGGAATACACTTTTTTGAGGGAAGTTATTGTGGGTCATCTCACAGCCGTGAAAAGGTACCTGGACAAGCACTTGAAGTGTCATAACATTCGCGCCTACCAGCCTGATGTTTGAAAGTGGGAATAATGTAGATTGTACTGTATTTCTGACTGTACAGAGTATGCTTCTGTGATTGTATGACTGTTAAAGGTCAATCACTGAGCAGCTTAAGACAGGAAATGATGGGTTTATGAGGCGTACATTAACAGGAGTGAAATGTAAAAGCTTCTCAACATAGAGTATAAAAAGGTGAAATGTGTGAGAAGATCATTGTAGCTGAAACCAGAGAACGGAGAACAGGAAGATGTCAACACTATGAAGCAACCACTTCAGTTCTGCCTGCACAAAAGAAAACATTTCAAAAAGTAAATTCCAAGCACATCTCAATCTACCGAGAAAAAGTAAATCGAATCAAATCTGTACATAAACAGTTTTAGAGAAATTATATTGACTGAAATCTGATAAATCCCCATGAGCTGTTAATCTTCTCGTTGATTACTAAGGGAGGTGGCCAAGGTAACAATGAATACTCTGTTTATCCTCTTCCAAATGCTTGATGATTCTGGAACTGAATTCACAGATTTGACAGCAGCAAATGTAACCCCAGTATTTCAGATGGAGGCAGGGAAACAGAGTCTGCTTAGCACCAAAAAAACAATAAGGACTATACAAAAGTCTATTAGAAAGGACGAATTACCAGGGAACTTTGAAAATTACATTAATGTAAAAGCAATGAACATAGGAAAAGTCATTGACGATTTATTGAAGGCCAATCATATTTGAGAAACTGATTGAGAAATAAATTATGGCGCAGCAATAGATGCAGTGAATTTGGATTATCAGAAACATTTTTGATGAAGTCCCAAGTCTAGTGTTGTGACAATGCTACTCCTTTAACAAGTTTATTCTGTCCTTGTTTTATTTTTCATGGATGTCTTAAAAGCAACAAATCCAAAAAGTCTGGGTTTGACTACTTGGGAATGTTTTCAAGTATAAAATAATCGCACGCATAGTGAGGAGCAAAGTATCATAGGTCTGGTCATGTACAATGAGACAAGAATGATTATTCACATCATAGTGAAGGAGTGATCACAGTATGGTTGAATTTAGAATACAGATAGAGAGTGTGAAGATAAAATCCAATACCAGGGTCCCATGCTTCAGCAAGGGAGACTACAATACAATGAGGGAGGAGTTGGCGAAAGTCGCCTCGAAACAAATACTTCATGATGGGAGAGTTGACTAGCACTGGAGAATTTTCAAAGGAGATTTTTAATTTCCGTGGCAAAAGTATATTCCAGTGAAAAGGAAAGACTCTAAGAAAATGGGTAATCTGTTAATTGTATCTAAGAAAATAAGGGACGCTATCAAATTGAAAGAGAAGAAATGCGAAGTGGCCAAGAACAGCAGAAACCTAGAAGCTTGGGGAAAACTATAAAGGTCAACAGAAAGCCACAAAATGAATTATAAAGAAAAATATGATAGAACACGAGAGAAAACAAAAAAAACAAGTACAGTATATAAAGATAAATAGATGATGGTATATACCATAAATATATAAAACGAAAAAAAAAACTTGACTCGAGTAAATGTTGGTCCTTCAGAGGATGGGAAGAGTCATTTAGTTATAGGATATGACGAAATGACCGAGGCATTGAACAGGTTTTTTTATATCTATCGTCATAGTGAAGGACACTAATAGCATGCTAGTAATTGCCGACGAGACGGAGGTCGGTGAGGACCTTGGAAACAATCATTATTATGGACGAGATAGTGTTGGGGAAGCTAATGGGGCTGAGGGTAGGCAAGTCTCCTGGCCGTGATGGAATGCATCCCATGGTTCTAGAAGAGATCGTGAGAGAAATAGTAAATGCAATTGTGGCAATTTGATAAAATTTGCTGAACTCCAGGGCATTCCCAGCAGATTGGAAAACAGCACATGTGACGCCACTGTTTTAAAAGGGAGGTAAACAAAATATGGGAAATTGTAGACCAGTTAGCTTTTCCTGTGTAGTGGGGAAACTGCTTGAGTGTATTATCAAGGAAGAAATAGCAAGGCATTTCAACTGAAATCGTCCCATTGCGCAGACGCAGCATGGGTTCATGAGCCACAGGTCATGTTTAACATGTCTTTTGGAAATCTATGGAGATAATACGAGCAAAGTGGACAACGAGGCCCCAGTGGCTATGGTGTACCTAGATTTCCAAAAGGTCTTCAACAAGTTGCCGCACAACAAGCTGCTGCATAAGAAAATGGTGCATGACGTTACGGGTAATGTATTAGTATAGATAGATTAGATTAGACTTGCAGTGTGGAAACAGGCCCTTCGGCCCAACAAGTCCACACCGACCCGCAACCCACCCATACCCCTACATTTACTCCTTACCTAACACTATGGGCAATTTAGCATGGCCAATTGACCCGCACATCTTTGTGAATGTGGGAGGAAACCGGAGCACCCGGAGGAAACCCACGCAGACACGGGGAGAACGTGCAAACTCCACACAGTCAGTCGCCTGAGTCGGGAATTGAACCCGGGTCTACAGGCGCTGTGCGGCAGCAGTGCTAACCACTGTGCCACCGTGCCGCCCACTAAGAGGATTGCTTGAATAACAGGAAGCAAATTGTGAGTGCAAGTGAGTGATATTCTGGCTGCAATCAATACTTAGTGGTGTGCCTCAGGGATCAGTGTTGGGGCCACAATTATTCACAGTTTATATATATGATTTGGAGTTGGAGAGAACGTATAGTGTGTCAAGGTTTGCAGATGACACGAAGATGCGTTTAATAGCAAAGCATGCAGAGGACTGTGAGACTTCGTGGATGAACATAGATACTTTGAGTGAGTGGGTAAAGGTCTGGCAGATGGAATACAATATTGATAAATGTGATGCGATCCATTTTGTTGGGAGTGCCAGTAAAAAGGATTATTACTTGAATGGTAAAACGTTGCAGCATGCTGGTGTGCAGAGGGACCTGCGTGTCCATGTGCATGAATCACAGAAGGTTGATCTGCAGGTACAGCAATTGCTGAGGAACGCAAATGGAATGTTGCCCTCCATTGCTAAAGGGATTGAGGTTATAAGCAGGGAGGTTATGTTGCAGCTGTCCAGAGTGCTGGTAAGGCCACACCTGGAGTACTGTATGCAGTTTTGGTCTCCTTACTTCTGGAAGGGTATACTGGCACTGGAGGGGGGGCAAAGGTGGTTTATTCGGGTGATTCCAGACGTGAGGGGGTTGGCTTATGAGGTGTGACTTAGCGTATTGGAACTATATTCATTGGAATTTAGAAGAATGACAGGATGATCTCATAGAAACATGTAAAATTATGCAGTTAGTATATAAGATAGAAGTAGACAGGATGCTTCCACTGGCAGGTGAAGCTTGGACAAGAGGGAATGACCTCAACATTAGAGGGAGTAGATTTAGGATTGAATTGAGAAGGACGCTCTTCACATAGGTTTGTAATCTCTGAAATTCCCTGCCCAGTTAAGTAGTTGATACTACTTCAGTAAATGTATTTAAAACTAAGGTAGATACTGTATGAATAATAAAGTAAATAAGGGATACGGTAAGAGCGCGGGGAAAGTAGATCAGAGACCACGAGTAGATCAGTCATGATCTAATTGAATGGCAGAGGACCAGACCGCCGCCTCGTGCTCCTAGTTCTTCTGTTCTTATGAAAGGGGAGTGGCCAGTTATCCCAGTTTTGCTCCTCTGCTTTGGTTTGTTTGATCTGATTTCCGCAGTCTGGCTGTTTTCTTAAAGCAGGCAGCCAGTTGTGAAGTTACCGGACCCAGAGAAGCAGGTCAATGTTGTTCCTCCCTCTCTCTGACAACTCTCCTGTAAGAAACTGGGTTTGTTTGTTTTTTCCTTTCGGTTTTGCCATGGGGTGTTTATGAGGATTATATCAAGTACTTGGAACACCATCATTAAGTTGGGATAATCTGTTGGGTTTTCGGTTGGGTTAAGTTATTCTGTATTGTATCCTCTTGTGTTTGTGTCTCACTCAGTAATCTTGCAAAGACATTCTGTTTTGTTCAAAACTAAGCGATTTGACCAGCTGCATCACTCCTGGAATATCCGCCATACACTTGCTTAAGTCAGCGAGCAAACGTTGGGTCTGTGCTACTTCCTTGAAATGATTTGAGGGGGTCTGTCCTGGCCCATAACAGTGTCTAACAGCGAGATCTAATATACTGGCATGGGTTGAGAATAGGAGAGCTGACATGAAAAAGTAAACCGTTCCATATATTTTGCAGTAGAAAGCAATGACTAGCGGGATAATCCAGGAATTGATGTTTGGGCCCCATCTATTCAGAAAACAGATCAAATATTTGTTCATGGGCATTAAATGTAATCTTTCCAATTCTGCTGATGGTACCTAACTGAGATTGTGAGTGGGTGAGGAGGATATAAAAAACGTTTCAAGGTGATCGAGACAGGTGGACGAAATGATAAAATACGTGGCAGATGAAGAACAATGTGGATAGACGTAACATGGAGCAATTTGGTAGGAAAAAATATACGAACAGGCTAGCATTTCAAAAGGAATTAATGTAAAAAACGTTGCTGCATGAAGATACTTATGTGTATACATTTGTTGACTTCTTCAACCCCAAACTCCAAGGTCCATGCAGGGCAGTGAGTTCTGAAGCCAGAAATCAATACTGGGATTGATATTGAAACACTGACCAGTATACATAGACCCACCAAGTGGGGAGCTGTATCATTGAAAAGGATCTCGATCTCCTTGTACACCAGTCACAGAAAGCAATACTGCTGCAACAGAAAGCAGGTAGAAAGATAAATGATGTGTTGACCTTCATTTCTGGGGGATTTGAGCCCAGGTGTGTCTTACTGCAGCTACACAGGGCCTTGGTGAGCTCCCATCTCGAATATTGTGCGGTATTGTGTGCAGTACTGGTCTCCTTAATTAATTAAGGGCAAACTTGACATTGAGGGAGTGCAGTGAAGGATGACCAGACTGATCTCTGGGATGACAGGCTTCCTGTGGGAGCAAAGCTTGAGGCGACTGGGCCTGTATTCCATGGAGTTTAAGAAAATGGGTGGAGATCTCAGTGAAATATATAAAACTCTGACAGGGTATCAACAGGGATGGTAATTCCACTGGCTGGGACGTCTAAAACAAGGGTCACAGTATTAGGTACAGGCAAGCCACTCGGCATTGTGATGAGAATAAATGTCTCCACTCGCAGATTGATATACCTGGGGAATTCTGTCCCACATAAGACTGTGGAAACTAAGGCACTGAATATAAATAAGGATTTGGAGACACTAAAGGGGTGAAGTTGCAGCAGGAGTTTGGTGTGGAGATACAGGATCAGCCATTGTTATATTGAATGGGAGAGCAAAATTGAAGGACCAAAGTTCCTATTTCATATTTTTCTGATATATGATCACTTCAAAGGATATACAGAATATAGTGTTACGGAAAAGTTAATTGAAGAGTTGTTTAGTCAAAACCTAGATTGGGGAAGGCTCAATGTGTTGAAAGGCCCACTCATTTCGCGATGTTTCTGTGCAGTCTGTGGGAAAGCTCTGTTAATGTTGTCATCACCTCTCAGATGTAAGGTAGAAGGTCTCTGCAGTGTCGACAGGACTGTGCTTCCTATTCCATTTTCCGATACAGAGGCTGGTGCCGGGTGTTATCTCATTTTTATCCATTAAGACCTTGGAGAAGTTTGATATAACGGCCTTGCATGGCCGCTTCAGAGACCATTGAAGAGTTTAGCACATGTTTGTCTGTCTGGAGTCACTTTTTGGCTCGACCAGGAAAGCACGGGAGATTCACTTCCTGAATGTACACTGGGGAAGGAAATTTACGTTGACAATTGACACGCGCTTCAAGGTCAATATTACTGGCACCAGATTTTAGATCTCGATATTTTATTAATTTCTTCTAACTTCCACCAGCTGCCAGAGCATTATTCTGGTCTGGATTAGTAATCCAGTGACATTTTCACAGCAACACCGTCTCCACATGGGGGCCGATCGGACACAGCACTGTGCACGTTATTTCTGTGCTGGTCCACAGTTCCATCAAATGAATTCCCATCAATTTGATTGTCGTGATGGGACTGAGGGGGTAGTAATTGGTCAGATTTTAATTATTCTCCTCTTAGGGTCGGGACACTTTTGTGTAATTTTCCGCGTTGCCAGAGAAATGTCAGAGTTGGGGCTGGAATGAAACAGCTTCCACAGAGACACGGCTTGTTGTGCAGCACAAGTCTTTCGTTCTATTGCAGGAATTGCGTCAGGGCCCATTGCCTTTGTCGTATCTACTGTGTTCAGCTGTTTCTCCATGGCACGTGCAGCGAATCGAATTGTTTGAAGTCTGGCATCTGTGCTTCTGTGGGGATCATCCAAGCAACACTTCTGGCTGAGGATGGTGAATTACGCATCATTGTCTTTTACACTGATGTGCAGGAAGTTTCCATTTTTTCACGGAATGTTAAAGCAATAGCCAAGTGATGTTTCTGCTGATGTGTTCCCTCCCACAATCCAAAAATGTGCAGGTTATTGGCCTTGCTAACCCCAGTAATGTTCTGGTGACCTGGGTTCGAATCCTGTTACAGTACATGATGGAATTCAAATCCAATAAATATTTGGGATTAAGAGTTTAATGATGATCATGAATCAATTGCTGATTGTGGGAGAAATCGATTTGGTTCACTGATGTTCTTTAGGGAAGGAAGCTGCCATGCATACCTGCTCTGGCCCACATGTAACTCCAGACACACAACAATGTCATTGACTCTTAACAGTCCTCTGGGCAATAAATGCTGACCTAGTCAGCGACGCCATAATCCAAATGAATATTGTTTTCAAATAATATTTGTGGAGTGATTTTATCTTGTCAGTTGTTCCATGGTTCAACTCCATTTCTGACTGGATGTGGCAGGACTGCAGAGCTTCGATCTGATCTGTTTGCTTTGTAATCGTGTTGCCCTCTCTATCAGATATTAGTCCTGCTGTTTGGAATGTAAGTACAGTAGTCAATGTGATAGCAGTAAATGGATTGTCATCAGTTTTAGGTACACATGGTTCTGATCCTGGTATAGTGTCATTGAATCACCGATCCGACAATGGGAATAATAGACTGAAAGATTAGACTGGGCAAACGTTACAGGTTGTAAGTGAATACAATTTTCCTTCTGTCCAGCTGTGATCTGCAGTACCACATGAATTTCCAGGTTTGAGCTGCAATATCTGCAATGCAATTCAGCTGTCTGTCCCCCAGTTCACACCGAGACCCATTCACCCATCACCCCGTGACCTATTCCGATTACTGATGTGGTAACACTTCCATTTTAATATTCTAATTCCTCTGAATGTCTGTCCATGGTGTCAGACCTCTTACTTGTCATGTTTCTGAAAACCCCTAAATATTTTCCGTGAGGCAGTGCTGCGGCTCAGTGGTTAGCGAAGCTGCCTCACAGCACTGGGGACTCAGGTCTGAGTCCATCCTCTGGCAACAGTCTTGCACATTTTCCCTGTGTCTGTGTGAGTTTTTTTTCCGCATGCAATCCAAAAATGTGCAGGTTATTGACCTTGCGGAACTGCCTCTAGTGTTCAGGCATGTGCAGGTTAGGTCCATTAGTCAGGACTAAATATATGAAAGGGGAATGGGTGTGGTTGGTTTAGTCTTCAGAGGTTCGGTATGGACTTGTTGGGTCGAAGAGCCTGTTTCCACACTGTAACGATTTCAATTCTAATATTCATCTGATTTTTTTCCATCCAGTAGTACCACTTTCGGTTTTAACATTGTAACTGTTTCTCTCTGTTTCTCTCCATGGCCTCGATTCAGAACTTTGTATTGTCAATGATGCCAATCTTATGTAATTCCAGAACCAATGAGTTTGTACATCTTCTGTTATTATGCACTTTCCAGTTTATGGTGTTCCATGTTAGACAGGGCGTTTTAGCAGCTTTGATACACGTTTTCAAGCTGTTCACAAGCAGAAATTGCTGGAGAAACTCAGCAGGTCTGGCAGCAGCTGCGTAGACAGAGAAACAGAAGTAGTATTTCAAGTCCAGCTTGACCCTTGTTCAGAACTGAAAATGACGTTTTAATCCCTTGACAAAAGTGGACGAGGGATGAGGGGAAAGAGAGCATGTGGAGGTGCAATGTCACAGAGGAGGGACGTTTGATTGTGGTGAAAGATGAACAGATGTAAATTGGGTGTATATTAAAGTGTGAATGGGAGAAATAGTTTCTCTCTACTGAGTGCAACATAAAGAAGATATAGACAAGGTCATAGGGAAAACAGGAAGCAGAATGTATGGAAAATGGAGAACAGCCATAATGGGTTCAGACTGTGAAGTTATGGAAATGAATGTTAACTCCTACGGGCTGTAACGTAAAACCCATAAAGTGAGGTGTTACTCGAGTTTGGGTTGTGCTTCATTGGAACATTGCAGCAGCTCAGGACCGAAATGTTAGCATGAAAGCAAGGACGGTAATTGAAATGGGAAGCAGTGAGAAGGTCAAGGTTATTCCTCCAGACAGAGTGAGGATGTTCCTCAGTGCAGTCTCTGTTTGGTCTCATCAGTGTAACAGAGACTGCATTATGAGCAGCAATGACAGGAGACTGGATTGAAAGAGTACAAGTGCATTGTTGCTTCAGCTGGGAGGTGTGATTGAGTCGGTCTCCGCTGATCCTATGTTCAGCCACATGCAGACGTTCCCCCGAATGATTGAATAGAACCAGACATCTAAATTGTGGATTTCTGCCTCACATCTGGTCTGAGGCATGATGTGGAATTACACCCAGAGTAAGGTCAATGGGTATAGATGGGCATACATTCAAGCAGATATCCAATACTGCTGAGAAATTATTGTTTCTGTTCGAAAAGAAGGATTCGATAGAAGATGAACCACCCGTGGTTCACAAAGTCTGTCAAGGATTCTATTCAATCACAAATTAACAAGCATTAGTGTGTACGCAGATTTCGGACATTTAAGGCACCAGAAGCAGATGCGAGGCATGAATTTCAATAGTGCTTCCGAAATTACATCTTGAAACCCCTGCCATTGCTGCTCCATCCTCTTCCCTGCTTGTCTCCCATTTTTGATTCCAGGTTTCCCTCTCCAATTACAAAGCACATTCTCTGATATTATGGTCCCTATCCACTACAACTGAAGTTCTTTGATCAAGTCTATCTTCCCAGCAGTAGCATCAATTTCCGTTTGCGCTGCCACTTTGCCTATGGTCTCAGTGTGGTTCGGCCTATCCATTCATTCTGATTTACACCTCCCACTCACATCTTATTCTGGAAAATTTCCTTCTTGGAGTAAACTTTATTGGAAACACCTCTTCCGCGTTGCACTGAATAATCCAAATTTCAAAAAGTATTCTCAGTCTTTATCTCACTTTGCTAAAGGCAACTGCAAGTTGACCGTGTAGCATAACAATTCCCTTACATAGCTCCGCCTAGAGAAACACTTTCACTGTAGAGATCATCATCCCCTTTAGACAAAGGAATTTATTTTCTTGACGTCTTATTGGCACTAGTAAGAGTTTCACGCTGCCTTAGTATTATAACATGGAGAACAACAAATCACAGTATGAAGTTTGGGCTGAGTGTTGTTTACCTGTCATTTTAAAAATATTGTTTCAAATTTGCAATTCTTATTAGTGAATGCTTGTCTTGAAGTTACTTTCAAATGGAATGGAGAACGTTGAGAGGTGACATTATGGAAGTTAATATAATCATGCGAGACATGGATAGGGTGAATTTCCAAGGTATTTTCCACACGATAGGGGAGATGAACCAGAGAGGATACAGCTTTAAGGTGAAAAGGGGAAGATTTAACAGGGATAAAAATGGCAAGGTTTTCACGCAGAGGAGGTGTGCGTATGGAATGTGCTGCCAGATGAGCTGGTAGATGCAAGTACAGCAACAACATTTAAAAGACATTTGGACAAACATATGAATGGAAAGCATTTAGAAGCATGTGGACCAAATGCAATCGCATGGGTCTAATTTAGTCTGGAATCCCTGGTCAGCATGGGCAGGTTGGATGAATTGTTTGCGTGCAATATGACTGTATAAATATGGAAAACAAGGGAAAAAGCAAGAAATAGACGGAAAAAGGATGAAAAGGTTGGATGTAAATAAATTGGCAAGGAATATAAAAATAAGCATCACAGGTTTTTCTCTGTGTATGTAAAATGTTGAAGATGAGTGTGTGACCTTTAGTCGGAAGAATGTCAGGAACGTATATGAAGAACATTCGGAGGGTGTGACTGGGGAAGTGGCTACAGGGAACAGGCAGTTAATTTAGACCAGTATTTGACATCAATCCTCACAAGGAAGGCACTGTAAGGATTTCAAAACCATCAAGAAAATGGTAATAGGAGAGTTCTCGAACTGATTCTAGCAAAAGGTACAAGGATTTTAACAACAGATAGGTCTAAGAATAGGCAGGTCAGCAGTAATTCATAATTAGTTTTAAACGAAGTGGATACAGAGTGACTGGTGTCACTGTGTGAAATATTCCATCACTCTGAATTACAGAAGTGTTCCAGGGAAACTCGTGAAGCTCCAATATGGCGCCTATTTTCAAGGATGGAGCGAGACAGAAAGCAGGAACAATTTAACCTATCCATTATTACTGGGAATCTGCGACTGTCTGTTTTTTTCGGAATGCTCCGGGTCACACCCACACTCCAAAATTGGGCAGGTTATTGGCCTTGCTGAACTGCCTACAGTCTTTAGGAATGTGCAGCTTCGGTCCATTAGTCAAAGGTAAATATAGGACAGAGGAATGGGTCTGGTTGGTTTAGTCTTCACAGAATCGGTGTGAACTTGTTCAGCCAAAGGGCCTGTTTCTACACTGTGACAATTTCAATTCTAATATTCATCTGAATCTTTTCCGTCCAGTTGTGCCATTTTCGGTTTTAACATTGTAAATGTTTCTCTCTGTTTCTCTACATGGCCTTGATTAAGAAATTTGTGGTGACAATGACGCTAATCTTAAGAAATTTCAGAATCAATGAATTTGTACATCTTGCATTTTTGTTCATTTCCCAGTTTATGGTGCTCCATGTTAGACAGGGCGTTTGAGCAGCTTTGATACACGTTTTCAAGCTGTTCAAAAATTGCTGGAGAAACTCAGCATTTCTAGCAGCTTTTGTGGAGACAGAGAAACAGAGATAGTATTTCAAGTCCAGCTTGACCCTTGTTCAGGACTGAAAAGGACGTTTTAGTCCCTAGACAAATGTGGACGAGGGATGATAGGAAGCAGAGCATGTGGAGATGCAATGTCACAGAGGAGGGGCTTGTGATTGTGGTGAAAGAGAAACAGATGTAAATTCGGTGTATATTAAAGTGTGAATGGGAGAATGGTTTCTCTCTACTTTCTGAAATATAACCAAGATATAGACAAGGTCATATGGAAACCAGAAAACAGAATGTATGTAAAATGGAGAACAGCCATAATGGGTTCAGACTGTGAAGTTATGGAAATGAATGTTAACTCCTAATTCCTGTAACGTACAATGCATAAAGTGAGGTATTACTCGAGCTTTGGTTGTGCTTCATTGGAACATTGCAGCAGCTCAGGACTGAAATGTCAGCATGAGAGCAAGGAAGGTTATTGAAATGGGAAGCAGTGAGAAGGTCAGGGTTGTTCCTCCAGACAGAGTGGGGATGTTCCTCAGTGCAGTCTCTGTTTGGTCTCACCAGTGTAAAGGAGACTGCATTGTGAGCAGCAATGACAGGAGACTGGATTGAAAGAGTACAATTGAAATGTTGCTACACTGGGAGGTGTTTGAGTCAGTCTCCGCTGATCATATGTTCACCCACATGCAGACGTTCCCCCGAATGATTGAATAGAACCAGACATCTAAATTGAGGATTTCTGTCTCACATCTGGTCTGAGTCGTGATGTGGAATTACACCCAGAGGAAGGTCAGTGGGTACACATGGGCAGACATTCCAGCAGATATCCCATACTGCACAGAAATTATTGTTTCTGTTCGAAAAGAAGGACTTAAAAGAAGATGAACCATCCGTGGTTCACCAAGTCTGTCAAGGATACTATTCAATCACAAATTAACGAGCATTAGTGTGTACCCAGATTTAGGGCATTTATTTCTGGGACCAGAAGCAGATGCGAAGCATGAATTTCAATTGTGCTTCTTAAATTACATCTTAAAACCCATCCCATTGCTGCTGCATCCTCTTCCCTGCTTGTCTTCTCCTTCTGATTCCAGGTACGCCTTCTCCAATTACAATGCACATTCTCTGACATTATGGTCCCGGCCCACTACAATTGAAGTTCTTGCATCAAGTCTACCTTCCCTGCGTAGCATCAAGCTCCGTTTCTGCTGCCACTTTGCCTCTGGTCTCAATGTGATTCGGCCTCTCCATTCATCTCACTCCGGAAAGCTTCCTTCTTGGAGTAAACTTTATTGAAGACACCTCTTCCCCTTTGCACTGAATAATCCAAATTTCAAAAAGTATTCTCAGCCTTCATCTCACTGTACTAAAGGCAACTGCACGCTTACCGTGTGGTATAACCAGTCCCGTTCTTACATAGCTCTGGCTGGAGAAACCTTTTCACTGTAGTGATCATCACCCCCTTTAGGCAAAGGAATTTATTTTCTTGACGTCTTATTGGCACTAGTAAGAGTTTCACCTGCCTTAGTATTGTAACATAGAGACAAACAAATCACAGAATGTAGTTTGGGCTGAGTGTTGTTTACCTGTCATTTTTAAAATATTGTTTCAAATTTGCACTGCTTATTAGTGAATGCTTGTTCTTGACGTTAGTTTCAAATGGAATGAAGAACATTGAGAGGTGACATTTTATAAAATCATGGGAGGCATGGATAGGGTGAATTTCCAAGGTCTTTTCCACACGATAGGGGATACCAACCACATAGGATACAGCTTTAAGGTTAAAAGGGGAAGATTTATCAGGGATAACACGGCAACTTTTGCACGCAGAGGAGGTGTGTGTATGGAATGACCTGCCAGAGGAGCTGGCCGATGCAATCACAGGGACAACATTTAAAAAACATTTGGACAAACATATGAATGGGAACCGTTTAGAGGCATGCAGACCAAATGCAATAGCATGAGACTAGTTTAGTTTGGAAAACCTGGTCAGCATGGGCACGTTGGATGAAATGTTTGCGTGCAATATGACTGTATAACTGGAGAAAACGAGGAAAATAGCAAGAAATAAACGGAAAAAGGATGAAAAGATATGATGTAAATAAATTGGCAAGAAATATAAAAACAAGCATCACAAGGTTTTCTGTGTGTATATAAAAAGTTGAAAATGAGTGTGTGATCTTTGGTAGAAAGAAAGTCAGGAAAGTATATGGAGAACATTCGGAGGGTGTGACTGGGGAAGTGTCTACAGGGAACAGACAGATAACTTACACCATTATTTGACATCAATCCTCACAGGAGAAAGTACTGTAGTATTTCAAAATCATCAAGAAAATAGTAATAGGAGAATTCTCGAACTGTCTCGAACAAAAGGTACAAGGATTTTAACAACAGGTAAGACTAAGAATAGGCAGGTCAGCAGTAATTCATAATTAGTTTTAAACGAAGTGGATACAGAGTGACTGGTGTCACTGTGTGAAATATTCCATAACTCTCTGGATTACAGAAGTGTTCCAGCAAAACTCGTGAAGCTCCAATATAGCACCTGTTTTCAAAGATGGAGCGAGACAGAAAGCAGGAACCATTTAGCCTAACCATTATTGCTGGAATCTGCGACAGTATGTTATTAAGGAAGGAATTGCAGTGCATTTAGAAAAGGTTCAGGCAGAGTCAGCATAGTTTTGTGAAAGAGAAACTAAATTTTGCCTTGTAAAATCATGCAAAGTTTTTTTTGGAGATCCATGGGAATGTAACAAGCGGGCGTCATAAAGGGGAACTGGTAGACATGAGGTTTTTCACAGATTTTCCACAAGGTATCACAAAGTAAAGGCTCTTCCACCAGACAGAAACTCATAGTATGATGGATAATATATTAGCATGGGATATCGGATGGTTTTCACATAGAAATTGGACAGTCAGGATTCATCCATCTTTATGATACACACATATCTATTGGATTAGCACCAATATCAGTCCAATGGCTTCAGTTATTTATATCTATACTGCGAGCCTGAAGGAGGGAGATGAGTGCAATACACATCCGAATTTGAGGATGACATTGACAACCAAATGGCAGCCTGTTATTTAATGAAGATGAGTCCCAACAAACCAGCAATACAAAGGGATTGGAATGTTCCTGTGCATGAAACATAAAGTCATCCTGCTGATGCAGAAAGTAACTAGATTGGTACATTAAGTGGGTTTCTGGGATGAAAAGGTTGAATTATTGAGTGCACCAAAAATGGTGAGGCAATTATTCATTGTGCTTGAAATGAATGAGCATGACATTACTGAAATGGACAAGGTACTGAGGGGCTTGACAAGGTATTTGTTGAGAATGTGATTCCACACCTGGGCAGAGTTTCTCACTCCGGGACATTGACACAGAATAAGAGATATCGATTTCAAACTGGGATGCAAAGAAATCTCATCTTTCAAAAGATAGTGAATGTTTGGAATTCCCAAACCCAGAGAGTTGTGGAAACTGGGTCAATGAATGCATTTACAGACGGGGTGGATTGGTTTCGGACATATAAGCGAGTTGAGAGATACGACGGGAAAACAGGAAAGTGGAGTTGAACCAGCCTAAATTCTATAAATACGTTTTCGAAACAAGACCTAACCATCGGCGTGGCCTCGTTCTGCCTGTGTGCAGCAGGTCCGAAGGGTTGAATGGAACCTCAGAACATAGGGCTGAAGGACACGAGTTGGCCAATCAGAACTTCGACACTACTCCACCAGTAATGTAGGTCATGGTTCATCTCATTGTGGTCCCAGCTGCACTTTGCTCTCCATGCACCATTGTCCCTGATGCACCTGTCTATGGAAAATCAGACGAAGCCAGCCTCGTTATAATATAAAGATTCAGCCATCACAAACTTTTGGGAAAGAGAATTCCCACTTGAATAAGTGCCCACTTTGTGAATTCTCCTCACTCCGGTTCTGACTGTTGTTGCAGGCTGTCACTGTTACCTTTCCTAGTACCACTCCTCCACTGTTCACAACAAATTTAAATGCAACCAAGTTGGAGATATGGCCGATGAGAAAGGTCTCAGACTGAGTCAGGTTCAGTGATAGGAACAAGTTACGCAAATTTTTTTAGTCAACCTCATATAGCTAACAGAAATATCGGAGCAGCATGGTGGACCTCTGGTTAGCACTGCTGCCTCATACCACCAAGGAGCTGAGTTTAATAGCAACCTTCAATTCTTCCCGTGTGCGTGTGTGTGTGTTTCCTCCTGGTGATCCAGTTTCCTCCCACAGTCCAAAGGTGTGCAGGTGAGAGTTAATTGACCATGCTCAATTGCCCATAGAACTCAGGGATGTGTAGATTAGGTGGTTTAGTCATGGAAAATGCAGGATTACATTATCAGGGTAGGGGACAGGTCCGGGTGGGATGCCGTTCAGTGGGCCAGTGTGTACTCAATGGACACAATATCCTGCTTCCACACTGTAAAGGTTCTATGACAATGACAAATTTGGACTAGACAAACACCCAGTGGTTATCTACCTGATCCGTGCTCCTAAAATTCTTGCATTTTTAAGTAAGATCACCTCTCATTCCAAGGATAATCTATTAAAACCTCTATAATATATGCCTTTCATCCCTGGAATACGTGAAGTGAAACATCTCTGAACTGCTTCCAATGTAATTCTATCTTTTCTCAGGTAAGGAGACAAAAAACAACCTCACATCCCAGATGAGGTTATTTATTATTTACTCAGTTTTGTGAGATTTTGGAAATCTCTTCCTGCAGAGCATTGTAAGCAGAGATATTGAATATTTTTGAGGCACAGACAGAAGGTTCGTGGATAACAATGGAGTCAAGGATTATGGGACAGGAAGATGCAGTGTGGGGGAAATGCTTGCAGTAGTACAAAATGACATTGATCCAAAACACCCAGGAACATAATGCAAAACAAATGGTAACTTGGATAACAAAAATGCAAAAGTGATAGAATAGTGTTCCAAAGGACCATGGGGCTGCTATGTCCTGACAGAAAGACCACTCGTGGTGGTTTAACCTGAGGGTCAGCACACCTAAGCTGTTGGGGTGAGGTTGAGGGAGCGTCCTCTTCATAGTAACCTCTTCAGTGTGTGGAATTGAACCTGCGCTGGTGTCTTCCCTCTGTATCACAAAGCAGCCCCATCCAACCGAATGAGTGGGAGACTGTGTAAATGTTATAGACAGGAACAGGCACAGACAAAGGACAATAGAAACTTTCAAAACAAGGGAAAAGGGTACAATGCAGATAACGGTCAAGATAACGGCTGATGATAAAATGTTCTCGGCTAGAAACTCTATCTTATCACGAGATAAATGTTTGGAAGCTGTCTTTGGCTGAATAAAATAAGGTGAGACAAGTGAAATAACCAGAATACCAATTGTTATTGCTTACTGATAAGTATAAAATAAATGTAGATTTTGGTCAGTCTGTGTAAAATGAGCTTATCGTTACATAAAATAATACAACTGATGGAATATATTGTTTGGTGTGTCCGTCCCCATGGGAAAAGCCCTCGAATAGGTGCTTGAAAAAAAAGGGGTAAAAGTGCCTGAGTGTCTTCTCGTCAATGACAGGAACTCAGTGGGTTGAATAACTGAAAGTTCCTGTAACATGGAGCTGAGAAAAACCATCAAATAAGCCGCAATCTCATTATATGCTAGAGCATATTTGAAGTGTTGATTGGCCTCATGATGGATTTTCATTGGCTGTGATTTGAATAACATAAATCTCTACTCCTTCCCTTTTTATGTTACATACTGGTGCATTTACATTTTCCTGAAAATGGAAATTACTTGGAACATTTTCTGGAACATCCCATAATCGGCATACTTCAGAATATTCTTTCACCATGTGTGGGCATTGGAAAGGCGAGAAAGAAAGAGAGAAAGAGGAAAGACGCTGCGTGCAGCAGTGAGAGTGATGGAGCATGGGCCTTGTTTGGGTAGGTGTTATAACGGATACACAGTGTTTATAGTATGGGGGTAAAGTGGAGAGAGAGAGACAGAGAGAGAGAGAGAGAAGGTGCTGCATGCAGCAGTGAGAGTGGTGGAGCATGAACATTGTTCAGGGGTAGCTGCTATAACAGATTTCAATGCGTGTGCGGGAGCAGAGAGAAGACGGTGACCCTTTATCCTCGCAGAATGGGGAAGGTTATTAATGCTTGTCCTGTATTGTTGGACATTTCTTCAGACCGCAGATCCTGCACTGAGCTGGGTGGTGAGCTCACACCACTGTGCAGGGCAGTTCCAAACTGAGAAAGCTCAACCGTTTGCCAATTGGCCTTTGAAAGATGGTACCAGTGCCAGGGATCACAGAACATCCATGAGGCATCCAAGCGATTATGTTTACCTCCAGCCATGAAGAGTGGGAGAATTAGGCTGGTATTGAATGATAGTACATCGTGGGGTGGGGTGGATAGTTAATGAGGTGAATTCAATAAGATAGCACAGTCGGCCTCGTACAGATAATCCGTCAGTCACATTCAATGAAAATGTCACTGAGATAAATTATTTTTAATTTCTGCCCTATGAGTTGAAAATTCCGCTGACTCCACTGCGGAACAAATGTTCACCCAAAACTCTCCATCATCCGAACTCACACCAATATCCCATTCACCCATCATTCATGGGAATACTGGCTCACGTTGCAGGATGCTGTCAAAATATCTTCATTTCAGCATTCTGAAACCTGTGATCTTCCATGAAGTTGTCTCTCAATCTCCCTTCCCTTTTTCCTCCAAAATTATTTTGTTTGTTGATATTTAAACTGACTCATCCGCCATCTCTCTCTGGCGGTGACGTTCACACCCACAGCACCCCCTTCTCATGGCACAATGGAGAGATGGAGCTGTAAATGGATGGGAGCTGCACATTCTGTCACTTCCAGCCTGGACTGCAAGCTTCCTCACTGTGGGCAGTGATCTAACACAGTGTTACTGAGCAATGTACTGGAGTGATGAAAACAGCTGCTTTGATGCTAACTGTTCCAGGTTTATAGATGCATTTACTGCAGAGCTGCCTATACTGTACAGATGCCTTGTCCACGTCTATCGAGCAAGACACTGGTGGGCTGCATATCACCCCATGCTGGGCAGACCATTTCATCAGTGTTTCTGAATCAGTGCATCGGTGTGTACTGTACTGCTCCACGTATTGGACAGATAGATAGTGGACTGAAGAGACCTGTGCTATATTCCATCCTGGACTTATTGCTGGGTTGTACTGAACCTGGTCTGCACAGTGCTCCATGTTGAAAAGATATCTCATCTGGGCTTATACTGTCTGGGCTGGACCTGTGAGGTGAATAAACTATGTGATATAATTCCTGATAGAGCTGTTACTCCTCCAGCATGGCACATTGCACTGTCAAATCCTGTGTTTCTGCAACATGTTGTTCATTAAGTAATTAGCCAATTAAAACGTGAATATCTGTCCTTTCTGTTATGGAACTGAGCAGAAACATCTCAAAATATATGATGAAGGTAGTCTTGAAAGGAACATTTAATTATTTTAAAGAGAAGTGTGAAATGCTGTGTTTCAGATGCAATTCGCTTGTTCAAAATATTCGACATTAAGCAAAGCACAATTCATTCAACTACTGTTGACAAAACACAAAAAAAGCAGAATAATAGATTGCTTAACTACTAACCAATAACTGTTCCAATATGATAATATCCTATAAACACGCACTTGTCAAAAAACAAATTCAGGAAACAGATTGTCTCACATGCAGTTCTCCAATCCAGGAGGAAAGAACATCAAAAGGCAATTCTGAGAGAAATGTCAGACAGAGTGTAGCAGCCGGGAGAGATTTTCATACTTCCAATCCTGCTCAGACCCCAGCAATAACGGGGGTAAGGTAAAACGAACAATCGTGGTTCTGTAACAAGTTAACCGTCACTCCACAGGACCCGGCCGCCGCTGCAAGGACCACAAGGAATGGACTGTATCTACGATGTTTATGGCACTGTAGGAGCCTCTCAGAAATGCCTAACCCCACATAAGCCAGTAATGATGGTATGATAAATGTCAAAGTTAAATATAAATAAATAAAACGAAAGGATGCAGCAGGCCTGGTTATCAGACACAGCCAGCCTTGGGAGCCCAGCAATTGCGACCCTGCCCAAAAAATAGTAGGATCATCGAGCTAGTGGATAGAAAGTATCATCTCTCTGCCTCACCTCTAACTTTACAATTGGAGATGATGCTATTAGTCCGATAGTGAGCGATTTCAACATCCCAACCAGACCAAGTATTATTGTGACTTGTAAGGATTGGAGTGAAAGGGTTAACTGGAGCTGTTTGTACATTGACTGTGATTGATGTCAGTCTCCATGGATACTAACTGTGTCATTGAAGGGTTTCCCTCTTCTATTAGTAAGGGGCTTCCTTCAACCTGTTATTCCCTAATATCAGCGGCAGCGTCATCCTCAAGATGATTGGCTCAGCAGCGACAGGGAGAGGGAGAGGGAAAGGAAGAGAATCTTAGAACAACAGATTGGAATGTTCCAACAATGGATCAGAATCTGACAGCATTAGACTGGAATGTTCCAACAATGGACAGATGTTTATCCTTGGGTATATACTTGTGTTATCAGGATTGGGCATGGTTAGAGTAGCGGATACAAGACTTACTGATGATTATTCAGGCAATTTACGATCTGATCTTCGCTATTACTGGTGTTGCTGGTAAACCTATCTCTATCAATTCTATTAGCGATGGTGAAGGTTGTTGCTATTTCTGTTATTTATATTTAACAAATACATAACCTGTTATCTTCAGTTTCAGTCACAAATTCCACTTCATTTTTATCAATTTCTGAATCCTCACTCATAAACATCTCAGAAGGAACAAGACTGTTTAGACCCTTGAGTTTTCCTTTTGCCCTGAACTGTTTTATGTCTCTATATTCTCTCTGTTATCAATACTGCCTACACCCACCACTATAATATCCCCAGTCTCCAACTTTGCCTCAGTGCTGTTGCTGAATTAGCCATCACCCTCCCCCTTGTTAACTTCAGATTTAACGGCTCCAGTTCTTTTCAGACCATTCTTCCAGTTACAAATAATTTGACAACAAACTTTTTCTTGTCTCTCCAGTTATTTCATAGTAGAGACCTCATTTCAGAACAATAATGTCACTAGCTGCGTTATGACTCGAAAGGCACTGTTTCAAATTCTACCAGAAGCAATGATAGAACTTAAATTCAAATGGCAACAATCGGAAAGAGACCTCATTTTGCAAACGGCATCATAAACCATCAGGGTTTCTTTTATTATTTCACTGAAAGCCTTTGGTAAAGAAACTAAGTGTGACAAAGAAAGGTTGGCTCCATATTGTCTTAAGAATGGTCTCACAGTCAAAGGTAATTGTAGTTGGATGACAAATGCAGCCAGTGACGCAGACATCTCGTGAAACAACAGCATTAAGGATGAAATAAACCAAGGAACTGTGGATGATGGAGATCTAAAATAAAATTCCCCAGCAACTGAAAATATTGGAGAATCTCAGCAAGTATGGCAGCCTCTCTCAGGAGAAAAACAGATAAAGTTTTGAATCTCATGATCCTATATCGCAACTGAAAGCAACTGAAAGTAATGTTATTTATATCAGAGATGGTCGGATGTGTGAGGGGAAGGTTAGTCGAATGGATGTAGAAATACCCAGCGAGAAAAACAGAGAGAGAGAGAGAGAGAGAGAGAGAGAGAGAGACAGAGAGAGAGAAATGAAAAGTAAACATAGGATCTGCTGATGATGAACCAGAAGGAAAATAACATGGGAGCTTATTCTAAAATTTCCCTTTTTCCCATATTCCTGAATATCATGTCAACTTAGATGTGTCACTGTTTAAATTGAGTTATATTCCCTCTGTCCTTCTTCCCTGAGTGTGATGATCAACTCCATCGGCAGTACTGGTGCCGCCCTTATAGTTGCTGAGATACAAAGAAACGGAATGTTACATTGTCAACTGATTGTTTTGGAGAAGGGAACTGTAATTGTAGGGCTGTGCAGAGATGTAACTGTCTTGTTCTGCTAAGAAAAGAAACATTTTCAACACGGAATTGTTGCACCAGGTGTGTGACCATTTGACTTGCTGCTGTCATTACAGATAAAGGGATGTTCTGTGGATGCTTTTCACGGGTTTGCGTTATCAGATGCTGCGTCCATTCAGAGATACGCAAGGGTATGGTGACCCACTCTGGATGAGATATGAGCACTGCATCTACAGTGTTCTGGGTCCATGGTAATCAAATGGAGTCGGGGTTACACAGAAGGGAAGCTCCGTACACAGGGAGGGGCAGGGCACTGCATGATCCTGCCAGGAATTTCCAGGAACATTTGTCTAAGCTGGGCCCAACCCAAGTGTAAAATGTGAAACCAGCGTTTTTAAAAAATGAGGTGGCCACTGAGCTGTGTTCCCTCCTTCAAACTCACACCAGAACTGTGATGACACTCACCAGGAAGTGAACTGGATTGATTCTGGAACTTTCCAGGGAAGAGGTGGGTGACATATCCATCGCAATGAAGTGGATTGGATTGAGTCTGGAAATTTCCAGGCAGGAGTGAGCGACATATCCGAAGTGCAGTCCTCTGATATATCACTAGCTGATCGAAGCCACCTGCCTGCTGAGAGGAATATATTGGTTCTGCCTTAACAGAAGAATGTGCAGAAACGAACTTCCAGAAATACTAAGCAACAGGGGCCCTGGTGAAAATGAGGGGCTGCACGTAATTAGAATTAATGAAGACTATGTCTTTGATAACCTAATCGAATTGAATATTGGTATGTTGCTGGAACTGATGAGCTACATCCCTGAGTATTGAGGAGATGGCAACAGAGCTAGTGAAAGAATTACTGACAATTCGTCAAAGCTGGTGAGATTCTGGAAAGGATCCTGCAGACTGGAAATAGGCTATTGTAAAACTAAACATTTAAAACAGTACGGAGAGGGCAAACAGAAAATTAAATAGCTTGATGTCAGCTGTGAGAAAAAAAAACATTGTAACCTTTTATAAGGAATGTGACAACTAGACACTTGGAAAATAATGATATGATTTGGTAGCTTCAGCCTAGATTCAGAAAAGGGAAAGGATCCTTGATAAACCTGCTTTAGTTTGTGAAGATTGTCCGTTGTGATATCGAAAATTGACAACCAGTGGGTGTAGAGAATTTGATTTTTCAGAAAACGTTTGACACGGTTGAATACTGGTGTGTGGGGAATGTTAGAGGCTATGGGTAGGTAGGGGTGGAACACACAGAATGGATCAAAAATTGGATAATTGGCAAAATGAAGAGAGTCGTGTTTTCTCTGGGTGGAAGGCTTATGGGATATCAAAAAGATCAGTGCTTGGGCAATAGCTGTTCGCAAGTTATAATATGATTGAATAGGAACAACAAATAAAATGATTTTCTTTTGAGTTTATTAAATGGTGACAGTTTAGGAAGTTCTGTTGTTGAAGAGGACCTGAATGTCCTTGGTTATAAGTCACTAACATAATTCAGGTTCGACAGAAAGTAATTATAACTGGAAATGATATATTGTCTTTCATGCAAAATACTTGAGTACCACGTAAATATACCTTACTCAATGGTAGTGTTTTGTTGAAAGAGAATTTGGAGTATTATGTACAGACTGAGTCTACTTCATAAATGATGATCGCCACGTTACCGAGACAGTGCAAACGAGTTTCACCAGACTGAACCCTGGCATGATGGTACCATCAGGAGAGAGAGCGGTAACTATGTGGTTAACCTGTAGCAACGTAAGAGTATATGAAGATGAAACTTGATTGTATGGATGGACAGTCATTTTGTCCCAAGCAGCCATGGATAAGGTGAGAAATTTCGTACTTTCCATTAGATGCTCGATTCCCAATAGTTTATCTGCCAGTGCATAGAATCATTTCGATTAACAGAGAGGTTCAGGCTCTGAAAAAAACTCTGAACACTGTAATGCACAGTTACCGTGTGACCCTCCACTCAACGTTACATTGTCCATAATCCTGTCAGCAGCTACAAGACCTTCATTCTGAGACAGTTAGCCATTCCCCACCAGCTTCTGAATTCCAGAGAGAACATAGGTCTGCTCTCTCCGTGACGGAAGATGCCTTTGAGACTCGTTAAAAAATGGTTTCATTCCCACTGCCAGAAAAGCATGCAAACAGAACACGGAAGCACTACGAATAATGAAGCCACGAGGAATAACATGGAACAGTCCATCTGTGCAGTTCCAGCTCCATTTGTTTGTTATGCTGAAGCATCTCTGACACGTTTCTTGTTTCCTGTGTTAGTGACTTGAGAATCTGAATGGCCTCTTCCTGTCCCTTTGCAAGTAACTCCAGGTGTGAAATGGTCACTCTCTGATCCCGTGTAAGTGATGTGTGAGCATGAGCAGGCTCCTTGTCTTCCTGTTTAACGGCAGGAGGGACTGAATGTGCTGTCCCTCTTCTTGTCCATAGTTTTGATGGGCTGAACGACTTTCCCATATTCCTGTGAAGCCAGATTGAGGTAGTGAGTGAACTCCTCCATTTACTGTGGAAATGTGCAGCGCTGTTTCATGAATGTTACCGACAGTTTAACAGCACAGGTTTGACCGTTGTCTCACTCTTGTTGCACTTGGACACAGACTACATCAGGAGCTCAGGGATGACAAAACTTTCTGAATATTGTATAACATACAGTAAATATTTCCATTTCTGATCGATGTGGACTCAAATAGATGAATGGCCTGCTTCCTCACACAGGGATTCCCTGCCGAAAAACTGGGGATGCCGGGGCTGAGGTAGCTGCCCAGAAGATTTCCTGCAGAGATGGCCCACGGCTGAGATGATTGATGCCCACCGATGATAAAAAAATTTCCTTGTGCTGTGGATGATTCCAAGCACTAGAGAGTTTGCAATGGATTCTGATGAAGTGCAATTTTGCTCAGGCTCCTTGATATCATCCTCAGTTAAATACTGCCTTGATATCAGGGACAGTCGCTCTTTGGTAAGTCGTTGTATTAACCTTCTATTGCTCATATCAATAGGTCATCGTGTAGGAGCAGGCAGTGATTTCTTCAAACAGTGGGTGGTGAATGTCAGGAATTCTCTATTCCAGAGAGTTAGGGGAGCTGTAGCAGTCAGTGGCCACAAACGGCACTATCTAGCAAGTTGGAGGGTCTGAATGGAACATCAGAACAGGAGCAGGGTAGAGCGTTAGACACTATGAACCTTCTCCACCAGGCACTACGATTGTGGCTGATCAGGTTGTGGTCTCAGCCCCACTTTTCTTTCCGTATCCCATCATTTGTGACTCACTTTTGTGTCAAATATTTAACTAACTCAGCCTTGGATAAATATGAACAAAGAGGCGCCACATACCTCTGGCGAAGAGAATTCCCACTCAAATGGTCCTTTTAGAATTTCTCCTCATCTCCCTTACAGTGTCATGCAGCAAGAGTCCTGTCCATAAACTCAGCCATCCCATTCTGATCTAGTACCATTTGCCAGCATTAAGGCTATATTTCTCTAAATCCTTCCCATTAATATGCATATCCAGGTGTCTTTTAAATGTTGTAACTGTACCAGCCTCCGTCACTTTCGCTGAGAGCTCATTCTGTACACACACCACAACCTGCATGAAAGCATTGACCATTTACTATTTTCTCCTCTCACCTTAAGCCATTGTCCTATAGCTTTGGACTCCCCTAACATGGGAAAAGACCCTGGCTATTCAGATTATCCATGTTCCTCATGATGTTTATAAACCTCTATAATTTCACGCCCCAGCCTCCAATGCTCCAGAGTAAACAAGCCCCAGTCTGTCCAGCCTCTCCCTGTAGCCTAATCCTTCCATGCCGGCAATATCCGTATACATCTTTTCTGCACCCTCTCAATTTTAACAACGCCCTACCTGTAGAAGAGCGAACTGAATTAAACACAGTATTCTAAATCAGGCCTCACCAGCATTCTGCCCAGTCGTAACACGATCTCCCAACTCGCATAGTCAATGCGCTGATCAATAAAGACAAACATACCAAACCCCTCCTTCCAACACCTGAATCTACCTGCGACTTCACTTTCAAGGATCTATGATCCTGCGCCCTTTTGTTCAACAACGCTGCCGAGGACCTCACCATTAGTTGCATATGTCCTGCTCTATTTTACCTTATCAAAATGTAATACTTCGCATTTATCTAAATTTAACTCCATATCACTCCTTGGCCCATTGGCCCATCTGATCAAGGTCTCATCGTGCTCTGAGGTAAAACTGCCAGCCACTGCACCTCCAATTTTAATATAATCTGTAAACATAATAAACAGGCAAATATTCACGTTCAAATAATTTATATAAATAATGAAAAGCAGTGGATTCAGCACGGCTCCTTGGTACAACACTGGTCAGAGTCCGCCAGTCTGAAACCCAGTCTTCTACCGCCCTGTGTCTCCTAGCTTACTCTCATTTTGTAGTCATTTGGCTAGCTTATTTTGGATCTATTTATGACCTAACGTTATAAATTTGTCTCCTATACGGAATCCTGTCGAATGCCTTGCTGAATCTATATGGACAGCGTCTACCATACTGCCATCACCAATCTTCTTTGTCACCTGTTCACAAAATGCAATCAACTTTGTTCGAAATGATTTCCCATGCACAAAGCGTTGTTGACTCTCCTTCATCAGGTGTTACATTTGCAAATACATGTAAATCCTGCCCCTCTCAATGCTCTCCAACAACGTGCCCACCAATGACATTAGGCTCACTGATCTATAGTTCAGGCATTATTCCCTTTCTCGTCCCACACTTCCGCTGCTCATTGCAAAAGTTAATGTTACCGGTTTGGTGATATGATCAATAATATAGGTCTCAGATTGTGTTAGGATTAGGAACAAGTCAGGCAGGATTCTTTAAACTGCTCAAATTAACAAGTCTATGACCGAAACAAAGTTACTCAAACTCGGATGGAAAGATGAATGACAGTTTGACGATTGCAAATCTGTGCGCCGATGTTTCCCTCTCTAAACATACTGACACGTGCACTCATGTGATGACAAACTGAAAAATATAAACTCTGCAGAACGTTAACTTGAAAGAACTGTGCCCAAATATTAATTGAACTCATGGCGAAAGGAAACATAAGTGATTGTTCCAAATATCATTCAGCTTATATAGCTGTTTGCTCTTACAAGCTACTGGTAATGGGATCACTTCCTGGAACAGGGGGATTCAGCTGGATTGTCTTTACTTCAGGCCGTGGGGTGATTCCAGTGAATCTTCGACAGGAATTCTCCATGACTGGTGTAGACGAATGAGGAGTTTTCAGCTCACACACATTGCTGGGAAAAGGTAAACAGAAAGAGAGAGGGAGCAACAGGCTGTTCCTTCTCAGGAAGGATGCATTTTTTCCCTCTCTGGGTTGAATCACACAATAACGATATCCGGCCCCAAACTGACCAAACGAAGTCTGTTTAAAACAGTGTATGAACTGTAGGACTCCAGCACATTCCCTGCTCCGTGTAGGTACATCACTGTTGCTGCTGGACACCCAGCCACTTCTTTCGGAACAAATAGCGCCACGAATTTGAAGATGTGTTTATTAGTTCCCGTATACTTTTATAATACAACTTGTAATGTCTTCACAATATCTGCATTTCAATGAATGCATCTTATTCTTAAAATAGCTCCCCATCTTTTTGACTCATAGAGGATAAAATATTCATCAGGTATTCACCAGCTCAAAACCTTATATGGTTAATAAGAACATTTCTCATTCTCAGGCCTAAACGTTTAATCGTTCAATGCCTTCATCGCAAGGACGAATAAAGAGAAACACCTTGGAAACATTTCAAAAGCAATTTGTTTTTCACTTCAGGGAATTACAACCATAGACAGTACCTCAATGGTGTCTCAGCAACGGCCTTGTACAGGTGCAGTAAAACATCCTTAAGATCAGCCACAATTCTCTTACAAGAAAAAGTATCATTTCATTTAATTTTCCAATCACGTGTTGCCTGTACAGACTAACTTCGTGTGATTTATGTGGCAGGACACACGAATCCCTTTGTACCACGGAGTTCTGCATTCTGCCTCCAGTTATATAATTTACTGTCGTTTTATGCTTCTTCCCAAACAGAAACTTCCCATCACCCACATTGTACTCCTTTTTTTTTGTGAAGATTAACTCACTATCCTCCCCGTCTGTATTCCATTGCAGACGTTCTGCTTCCACATGAAATCTTGCTAAATGTCTATACTGGTGTATGAGCTCCAACCCATTCAGCCCCCTTCATCCAAATCATTGTTAACTGTTGCTGACCTCACGTTGATTCCTGAGGAATTCCACTAGTTACAGCTTTCCAACATGAAAATAAGTAATTATCTCGACTCTGTATTTCCTGGTAGCGGACCAGGGCCCCCCTGTTCCTGTTTTTAACAGCCCAGAAATGTTGCATGGCCTCCTGCTGTACTGTGCAGCTGGCTGTCGATTTGTTTCTGATCTCAGTGATCCTCCATTAGGGCCATTTGTTGTCAATGACCAGGTGGAGTTCGTACTGTCAATGATCCTGATCCCTGAGGTTTGAAAGATGAGCACAGAAAATAGACTAGCATTTGGGGAATCGCTGTCCGGTCAAAATGTTGTCTTTCTGATGCAACGATAGAACCATCTGCAATGTCAGTCATGTGCTCAATTTTGAACTTCAGACACTGAGGAGAGGAGAGTTCCCCCTTACCCTGACAAATATGCGTCCCTTTAACAACACAACCAATAATATCCATTATAATTTCGTGTTTGGCTGTTGTGTTTAAAATTGCTGTAGTCACTGCACTTTAAATTAAGCGATAGTCCTTTGTGAGGTGACCTTATAAGAGGCTTATAAAAATCATGAGGAGCATGGATAGGTAAATAGGCAAGTATTTTCCCTAAGGTAATTGAGTCCATAACTTGAGGGCATAGGTTTAGGTGAGAGGGGACATATATAAAAGAGACCTAACAGGCAACTCTTTCATGCAAGAGGGTGGTACGTGTATGGAATGAGCAGCCAGAGGAAGTGGTGGAGGCCGGTACAATTGCAACAGTTAAAAGGCATCTG